>NW_021940750.1:10254615-10266800 GCF_001715985.3 Manacus vitellinus
CAACCACTCTCTGGGTGAAGAATCTTTTCCTAATGCCCAGCCTGACCTCCCCCAGTTATACCTATAATACGGAGATACGCAGCAAATACGACTAGTTACTGTGCAGATTTTTTTTAATAGACCTTGACAAAGACTTGCAAAAGGGAAAGGTAACCACAAAATTCAGAATGGATTTAATGTAGAGTTGACACGGGATACAAGTTCCTGTGAAAACTATGAAAATATTTCCACTGACGATTGCTTTAGTGAATAATAGCATGTGGAGGGCAAGCAGCCTTAGTCTTTTGCTAGTTAAACTGCAAATACGAAGTGAGGCCAGACCCGGCGAACACCTCTCAGCCCCTGGGTCTCCTTGGCGGAACTTGCCAGAGAGAGGAAGCTGGGGGTTGTCGGGAGAGCAGTGGTAACCAAAGAAGAAAATGTGCTTTCTTTGGTCACTTCTTGTAGTAACTACTGAAGAGGACTGCCACAAGATGTAGCCTCCGGTAAGTTTTGGGATCTTAATAAAGAAACCCCAAATAAATTCATACATACAAGCTTATTGACTAGGTGAGTAATCCCCAGGCAAAGAAAAATGTTACAGTAGTCTGCAGCTTGCTACCGTGCACCCAGATATATAAATGGAGTTTGGGTGACTTTCACTTTACTCCCTGACCTTCCAGTACAGACTTTTTGTTATAGACCACTTCAGGAGGGACTTATGCTAATGAACAGTTTCTATAGCCCTCAATTTTCCTTCTGAAATTGAAAGCTTGTTCCATGTGTGTGTTTATCTTTCAGTCACACTTAAATAATGTTCATTAGTATCTAACCAAAGCCGAGTATTAAATTGTATCACTGTTGTGATGCTGTTACCACTGTTGTGATTCCTTACCACTCCTGGAACCTGTCTTTAGTGGCAAGGTCTTTCTGTCTCATGTTTTTTGTAGGAAATGCATGACCAAAGCTGTGTAGTGTTTATCTAACAGCAAGGGAGATCTCCTTTTGCTCAGTCAAATGCCACCTGGGGCACTGTAACTGACCGCTGGAGTTTCCTCTGGTGCAGTTGGGTCTGCTTATCTATCAATTTGTGTAAATAGTTTCCCTGTGTTAAAGAAAAGACATAAAAGTTTCTAGGGCACAGATTCATCTTCTCTCCCACACAGAGACACAGCAAGAATGGCCAATTAGAAGATGTGATGCAGTAAGTAATTAAGAAACGCAAGTAAAATTTCCTTTAACAGAAATTATGGGTTTATACTTTCTAAGCACGTGGTGTGGGGCACACAGCCCAGCACCTGGGAAACTTCTCCTGTGTTACACTGTGTGGCAATGGGTGGGTCGGGCAACCTTATGCATTGTTAAAGCTGCCCAATTGTTCCCATTCTTTGTGACTTGGCAAAATTTTAACGGTTTGGGATGAAATATTCTAGACCAGATGTCTACCTCAGGCTATTTTTTTTCCTCTTAATTTTTTCTATAATGATTCATTGTTTCCAAGAAGAAAGGCAGATAATCATGACATAATCATGAAAACATTCTAAGAATTTATTTTAAAAAGTCTTGTACCCCAGCAGAAGTGTGAAAATTTGACGAATGAAGGGGAAGAGACAACCTTTTCCAGTGCTGTGGCTTTGCTAGCTAACCTTGTGAAAACCTGCATAAACTGAATTGAATTACATTACTGAGGGAAGTACTCATATGCTCCCCATAGATTTACTGGAATGCAATGAACATCCACCTGCCCTAAAGATGTGCAAGACTGCATCTGGACAGAAGCTTCCCTTCCAAAATTTATGACAAAATTATTAAACCTATAATGTGTCACAGCACTAAAATTTAATTCTAGCTATTAAAATTTAATGAAGTGAGGTGTGAGAATGTGCTTTCACTTCCCCATGGGCATAGTGAGGGTTGGTCAGTCTTCCTAGGTGAAGTGCAGGAGAGAGGGGAAGGGTCCTGAGTGTTAAGAGCAAGAAGTGTGGCACAAAATAAACCCTCTTGCATTCCGTCTTGTCCCCAGAGATCAGAGGGGCTGGGTGCAGCTGGGCTTATTCTGACTATAACCAATTTGTCATTATATGTCTGGCCGTGTTCAACAGGAACTTCCACAACCACAAATTCGTGAATAGTGCAGTTTATTGAAGCAACAAAAATACAGAGTAGGAATTGCCACTGATAAGTGCAGTAGCCGTAACAGATCTCTAATAATATTGTGTTAATCTAGGTAATAATAATATTCGTGCTTATCAAGGCAGCATCCCCAGTTGAGAGGAGGGAAAGCAGAATAGCCTGTTGGCTGTCTCCAGGGTCTTTCTCCTAACAGGTGAAATGTCTGCCCTCCTCCAATCTGTGCTATGGTCCTGCTATGTTACATATAGCATGATCTAAGTGGAGAGTTGCGTAATACAGTCATTCCTGTGGTAGCATGTACTTCATTAAACTTATTAGCATATACAGGTACATGCATTTTAATATTTAAATGACCTTTAATCCAGGCCAACATTTCTTTTCTGGCCATGGCGCCCTTCAAAGTTCTGGTCATACAACTTACTTCTCTTCTGTTCCATTTACCAGTCAAACTGGGACCATCCTATCTCCTTTTCCTTTAGCCAAGTCATCCTTTCTTAATGTCAACTATGCAGACCTATGCAACGACAACACAGAGGGTACACAGTGTAGGCTGTAGATACCAAGCATTAGCCCTTGCCTGGCGTCTTAGTCATCATCCCGTCCTGAGGGAGGAGCTGGAGAAAGGGATCACTTTATATGAGGAACAGTGCCTTGAAGGTGGCTGGGAGGTGAAGGGATGGAGGTCAGGCTCTGGTTACAGAGAATGTGTCCAGAAGGAAGAAGAAGCCCATTTGAGTGTCTAATGAAAGATAAGATGAGGAGAAAGCATGGTGGAAGCTGCTGATTATTGCATGGGGAGAGCAAGGAAAAATGGGACTGGTTGGACAAGGTGAATGAGTTTGGGTGAGAGAAAAGGGTAAGAGGGTGATTGAGCCTAGGGCCACACTGGGAGTGAGTAGGAGACATCAATTACTAGAAAAAAGGCTGGAGCAATGAGCTGGGAGACTCATGCTCCCAGAGGAATGAGTGGAGCCTGCAAAGGGCAGGGGCCAAATACACAGAGGTGCAAGCAGAGGTTTGGCCAACAGCCTTCAGGACCTGTGGTGGAATGGGGTGGTGGCAGTCCCCTATCCCTGTGGTCAGCAAACATCCTTGAACCCATGGCACAGCACCCAGCTCTGTCCTGTGTCACCCAAGTTCACATCACAGGTGACAGGATGTGTGCCACTGAAATACATCTCGTGAGTGTTGGGTCCCTGAGGAAGCCTTGCTGTGCAGGGACCATACTCATGGGTAGCTCCTCTTCTTGGAGCATTTCCAGATTGGCTGTCCAGTGGCTGAAAAAGCTTTATTGTCTTGATTTTTAACTAGCCACCCTCCTTAAGTCTTCAAATTAAAGGCGAATGTGCACCTGCTATATGGATGCACAACTTTTGCACATTCAAAGCCCAAATTTATTACATCTACTGAGGAGCTTTAATGGCAAAATATATATTAAAAATATCTATTTTAACAAACAACACTAGAATCCAGCACCGTCTTTTGAAACCCTGTCCTCAGAATTACGGACCTGTTTTAAAATACCGATTTAGAAACGCTCCCAGCCACCGAGCGAAATGGCGGCTCCGCCGTGCGCGGCGGCCACGTGAGGGGCGGCGCGCCCGCCCCTCTGGAGCCGCGCGGGCTCCCGCCCCCGCAGTCCTGCCCGCCCCGCCAGTCCTGTCCGCCCCGCGGCCACCCGCCTCCCGCGGGATCGCGGCGGGGCTTGGCGGGCAAACCGCACTGGGGCTGCCGGGCCGCGGTAGCGGGGGCGCAGCAGCTCGGCGCCCGGCCGAGATGATTGATTGCACGAACGAGCGAGGTGTCGCCGCCAGCCGCGCTCAGTGCGGGGCGCGCTTTCAGAGCGGGGCGTGCCAGGGATCGTACGGAGCCCTCTCGGTTCACTGGAGGCTCGAGCGCCCCCCGCCTTGGGATTCAAAACCAAATTAATTTTCCCCGAGAAATAGCTGGAGCGCAGTGGAACCCACTGAGCTGTCACTGGCCTCTCTGGACGCTGTGTAAGGGTCCTTGCGGTGTCCAGCGCCGCGCAGAGCCGGGAGGGAGGCGAGGCGGGGGGGGCGAGCCGTGCCTGACCGCGGGAGGAGCGAGCCAGATGGGCCAGGGGGAAAACCATGTTTTTCCTCCCTCAGGGCTGTGAGGAAAGGCAGCGCCAACACTGAGAGTGGAGTGGGGGGAAAGAGCTTGTGGTCCCTCAACTTTTCCAGACCAGTTTTGGTGTGCAGTGAGCCCTGGTGCGCGGGGGGCGCGCCGCGACCCTCGGCGGAGTTGGGAGGATGAGCCGCGGTGCGGGCTGTGATTCTGTGTACTGTGATTCCCTCATTCTCGCTTATTGCGGTAAAACATGTTGAGGAGACCTGTGGCAGTGTGAAGCAAGAAATATGGGAGAGCTGATTGCAAGGAGAAGCCTGGCTTGTTTTCTGTTTTCCTTCACTGGCTATCATGATTTACGAGGTGGAAACGCGAACAGCCGCCTCTGCTTCCCGGGACACAGGAATGTGGTGAAGATGCCTCCGAGAGTAGGGGCTGTATCCTTAGAAGCGCCTTTTTGCCGGTGGGCACCATTTACTCGCTAAAGGGAAGGGCTCAACAACCTGTGGTTATTAGGTGGTAGCGGAGAGGGCAGGAACTCCGCCATGGGGTACGACAAAAGCTGGATGTTGAGGAATGAAAGCGACCATGCCCCGTACCAGGCTGTCACCAGAGCTCTGGAGATGAGGAACGCCTCGGCCGGGCAGATGGTGTGGCAGGGCGGGAACGTCAGCGAGGCCGGGGCCGTGGAGAGCGAGGAGCACGGCGAGGAGCGGGGCTACCGGCACTTCACCACCACCGTGCAGATTGTCATCTTCGTGGGCTCCTTGCTGGGTGAGGCAGAGTTGCTGGAGGTTTTTTTTTGATGTGTTTTTTTCACCCTTACGGTCGGAGACTGCAGACCAAATGATAACTACATCATTTGATGCCTTAGTCACTCTTCGTTTTGCTTTTCAGGTCCTCAGGTGTATGATTTCAAGTTCCTTGTGGGTTTTGATGAATAAAGGCTATAACTGAAATGCTATTTATCACAGATGAGAACTTATACATTATATGTATGTAATAGTAAACTTTTCTGTCAGGATTTAAATGGACAAAAATTAAATGGGTTGATTACACCCTTATTTTCAGCTCCAATGGAATCTGTTTAATGTAAAAAACGATGGTGGGGTGTTTTAAACAAGTTTTGCTAAATTTCAGTTTCACACTGCGGTAATTTGGTATTTGTGGCCTGCAGGTTTTAAATTAATCCTTTGAAAGTACTTTATTCTACAAATATGTGTAATCATATGCAGTCTTGCCCAGTTGTTATCCTTACAGTAGGAATCATAGACTTTAGATATGTGGTAGTAAACTGTTGTCAAATAAGTTTACAAATGCGTGTATGTTTCCTTTAGGGTGCCTGTAGTAGGTTGTTTTGTTGGGAATACAGATGTATGCATTTCTTAGCTAAAAAAAAAAAGGTGAAATAAGCCTTATGGTCAATCAAGTTAACACTGTTTGGGAGTTCAGTAGGCTGGATTTCAGTAAAATGCCACTACTATCTCAATTATTCAAAGCTAGTTACTGGAAATGATAAGGCTTTTCACACAGGGCTTGACTAACAAAGTGTCCAGCTCTCCTAGGTAAGTTCAGGTGGACTTTGCTGATGGTCATTTGCTCTTACTGTCAAGGATGTGTTCAGGGTAGTAAGTTCTAATATCTGTTTCATTTTGGTAATACTTAGTAGCACTTAAATAAATTCTAAGAAGGTGGTAAGCATAGTCTTGGAACAGTGTCGAGACTCAGTCAGTGATATACTTACTAGTTATTGCTGTAGGTCACTGAGTCTTTTGGCATCAATTACTCCTCTCTCCCCATGGTTCTTGCTTTTTTTTCTTTTTAGCACATAGTGTGGGGAAGGGACTCTTCTTTTTCCATATATTGCACAGTACCTGGCACAAAATGATAGCCAGCAAATATTGCCCTAAAATAACAAGACTGGGTGAGAGAAGTCAGAAATTTAGTTATTTATCTTTTTTTTATTTTGAGCCTGAAAGAGAGCCATGAGCATGGATCCTACAGTTTTACTTGAAGAAGGAAACAGGCACACTCAGGTAATCACTGCTTCAGAAACTAGGAGTTTTGAAAAACCAACCAACCGAAAAATAACGTAGCTACAAATTCTGCAAGGCTAATGTAAGTTATGGTTTGGTACTCCTGCAATTTGTTTTCAAGAGGTGGACTGTGAAAAGATTTGGACGTGTCACAAGGGGTTTATTTGCAGATTGGATGGCTGGGAGGCTGATGAAGCTTCCACGTCAGTAACTTCTCCAGGACTGTCAAAGAGCTAAACAGGAGAGGAAATAATGTGCTTCTTTTTAAATTATGAAAATGCACTAGGTCCAATGACAGATGTTAGCAGTGGGCTTCGTGAATTTACAGTGATGGAAACCAATTTTAACTGTTTTTTTGAAACTGCCTTCTTTTCCAATCTCCCTGCTGCCCTGAAATACTAATTTAAGAACATTTATGATACACACTATTGTAACAACTGAAAACTTGTGAGTCTTTAAAGTGTCTTCCCATATCATCCCTATGAATGTAGTGCTATTTTCTCTTTACTGAATGGAAACAAAGCCACCAAAAAGCTGAAGCCCTGATCTCCAGAAGGTCTTAGGACTTCAGTGCCTGCATGCTCAACTCTCATACGTACCAGAAGTTTCACGTGTGCATGTGCTGGACAGTATATCTGCATCAGCAGGGGATAACAACTTCATACTTACCTCACTCTTAGGCTTGCACAAACACTGTTAATTAAGTTATCATTTATTTTCTGACATGGTGTGTAGAGTGTGAGTGTCATCCAGGTCTTTTCTCCATCAGGTGAGCTCCTCACTTGAGCTGCAGAATAGCAGTTCTTTGGTCTGGTGAGTCTCAAGTTCCTCTTTACAGAGAGACAACCCTTAAGACTATCCTTCCTCCTAAAGCATGAGATGGGGGTCATGACCCTCAGAGGTAGGATGTGTGGGTTTGAATCCTTTTTGGTTTGGGTGGATGTACAGCTTGTGCATTTCACAACATCAGTGTGTGTGCCCAAGCCACTTAGCTGTTGGATAAAATAGCACTACCCTTTTAAAGGAAGAAATTATTTCTATTTCCAGCTTGAAAGGGAACAAATGTATATGACTCAGTCTTGATAATGATTACTGGGGTCTGACACAAGCAGTAGTCTACAGCATGGAGAGGTCCAGGTCCTAAAAGAGGGAAGAATCACAGTTGGTGTTGTGAATTTAATTTAGGTTCCTGCTGTGCAGAAGAATGTGATATCAGTTGTGAGAGAGATGTACATTATGTTTTTTTTTATTCCCATTTAAGACCCCTGTTTGAGACCTGTGGGAAGACTTGTAGCAATAGCAGAAGTTCTTGTGTTAGTTTTCACTGTGTTGTGAAAAAAACAGTGCTATGGTGAATGTTTTGTCATACCTACTGAGGGCAAAGAAGAGTCAAATTGTTCTTCTTTATGGTTACTTTTAAATACATTGAAAGCTCATCCTCAGTTTATTTATCTGTTTTAGGTAATAATATCAGTGATACTAGATTCTGGAATTTTTGTTTGTCACAAGCTTGCCAAACCTTGAACCTGGATGTGACCTTAACACGTACCTCAGAGGATCTAACTGGTTGAACAAACCAGAAATATTAAGATGAGGCTTGCTAAATATCAGATTTTTTTTCCTATTTTTTTTCCTAATTTTTAGAAAGTTTTCATTGTTATAAAATTCTGATTTTGTGAAGAATCAGATTGTTCCATGCTTGGAATGGGCAGAACATGAAATCACTAAATATTTAGGGCGCTTAGAGATAAGATTTCTTCTGGTAACTTGGGTATGAGTTACTGAGTTAATGAAGCTATAATATGCTTAAAAGGTACAGTTTTAAGTAGCTGTTCCTGTGACTTTGAGTCTGTTCACACAAACTTTCTATTGTTGCTCTTCCACTGCTTGTGTGGAATTTCTCACCTAGCAGAGTACCTATGATGTTAATATTCAAGAACCGAAGAGTAAAATGAGTAAATTTGTGTCTCTGTACTTTCAACCCAACTGGTACTACCAGTTATGCCCTCCCTTGACTGTAACCTACCACAAGGTTTCTGCACAAGACAGGAAGCATTGCAAGGAGAAATGTGGTCAATTTAGTTATCCTGGTCAGCAGCTCAGTTTGCCTCTATGAAGGAAAGATTTGCAGTATTTTTAAGACTTGTAAGCTATTTCTTTCTGTGATGCTGTATCTGAGTGCATGAACTGGGGAATTCATCTGGTAGGCTTAAATGCTTTGTATGTGTTGATAAACTTAGCAAATGCAGAAGCTAAGGTACCAAGGGCGTGAGAGACTGGAAGGCTTTGTTAATGCTGTCTTCCTGTGCAGCTCCACAGCTAGTAATGGCAGTTCTCGTAGTAAGGGCCTTTCCTAGCCTGCAAGCTAACAGCTCTAGGCAGGACTAGAATAAAACAGTGAAAACACACGCCACTGGTGTTTCTCGTTCCACTGCTTGAACTATGCTTGGGTCAGGGAATGTGGAACATGTTACTGAAAAGAAAGCAAGCATGGTGAACATCAACAAAAGCACTATGGGAAGAACCATGCCTCTCAGTACCACTTTCCTTTTCTGATCCACACATGTACTTGGAACTCCCTGAAATCAAGAGAGTGGGTGCCTCAGGAACTCTGGAAGAACAAGTGCATGTGTAGAGAGAGATGTTTCTGGTGTGGGGTCAGGGGAGTTGCACTCATAATATGTTTAAGCCATAGCTTAAGGTACTGTATGACTAAATTTGTTGCTGCTAAGAGAAGTTACTATAGGAGAACAGAAGCCAAAATAGTTATGCTACTTCTGACAATTGTCTTATAGATGACTGTTTTTTGAACCTCTCAACCACCTTACCTTAAATATGGGGGGAAGTGAAAGGCATCAGTGGGAAGAATTGCTGATTTTACAGGCCACTGGAATGATACAGGTGGGAGCACTGTGACATGAGAAGAAACACACTTTCAGTACTGATTCCTTCAGTTCACTTAATCCCATGTGGTAAAAGGTGTCAAGAGATTCAAGCTTTTCATACCCTAACTCGTTTTGAAAGGATGTAGTGGAAGAACAAGAAAGGTAAAGATTTTCTTTGAGATTGATTGTTTCACTTCCACTAATCCTGCACAGATCTCTCCACTCTGCAGTTCCTTGTATTCTGCCTGATTCAGGTTAGGTAATTTTTTATTGCCTTGTGAGAACTGTAGGAACTGTTTTGTTTTATCTAACCTGTGTTTCAGGCCGCTTCCCTCCACCTGCTGCCAGATGAATGTGGCTAAGATGACGAAATCAGGATTACTTATGGAAGTGAATTTTGATTTTCAGTCACAGTAATACTGGCTAGGTTTCTTAGCTGATGAATTCAAATGGCTGTTATCGAAGGGATGAAGTTGATAAAAGGAAAGATAAAATAAATTTTGGGTTTCGGACTACTGCCTTGTCAAAAACTAAAGTTTTGATGATGGAGACTATATTCTCCATCCTCATGATTTTTTTTTTTTGACATGTTATCCTGTTTGTCTGCCTCTGGGTTCTTGTTTCAGAGTTTTTCTTCTGAGTCTGTCCGCTTCACAATGTTGTTCTGCCACCTATTGCCATATTAACAGAGTGCCACCAGTGATGCAAATTCATAATAAAAGCACAGTTTTTCATGCAGCTGCTGAAGTTGCTTCTCTTTAAACAGAAGTAAAGTTCTGCTTGGGATTTTTTTTCCCTTTAAATGAAAAAAAAGATTTAGTGAGTTTTGCTGATCATGTAGGGATTTATTTGGAAGAAGACTGCTGAGTACTATTGGAATGGTAGAAAAGGAAAATTTGTAGTGTTCTCATGTGCATGGGAAGTTGGTTCTCCTGCTGGAGAATAGTTAGGCTTCAGCTTTTGTATGATTCGTTGTGATCACAAAGGTCAGCATGTCTCAGAGAAATGCAGGCCAATGAGGGTTGTGACCAAGACTCTTACTGTGCTAGGTTGTCTGTACATTTGCCAGGTATGGATAGAGCTTGTTCTCACAGAGCAAGTACAGAATTGAGGAGGTTCAAGAGCCTATAAGGAGAGACCATTTTTTTTGCCTGCTACTGCAGTGAAGACAAGACTGTGGTTTGACTGACTGAGATCAATGGGCTAGGAAAGTGAAACTGCTGACTTTTCCTGTAGTGCCTAACAGACTGAGAGTTACATCTGGCTGTGCAGATACATCTGCATTGGCTTTACAAATAAGAGGACCCTAAGGTAAAGAAGTTTCCACCATTTGAGAAGCATGCTGTGCGGCAATATTACCTTATGAAACAGTTTATTGCTTTTTGTTTTTCATTCACCCCTTTCTGAGACCTATGTAAACTGTGCATTCTGGGTTTTCTCTTGTTTGTTCTCTCATCATGAAGACTGTATCAAGAGATGGAGCTTATGCAGTGATCTCACTCTTCCATTTTTTGGGATATATTTCAGGCTGTTTGGGCTTATAATATACAAAGCATGCTGTGGGGATTAACTTACATCATGGTAGGACTGACAGTAGCACTGCAGTGTTTCAGTAATGCAGAGCAGAGCAGCCAGGTTGTGGCAGGAGATCACTAGTGCTGTTGGTGTTACTCATCACACACTTGCAGTCAGAAGAAATAGAGACTTCAGATCTTCCAGAAAGAGGTCAAAGGAGTAGATAAAATTTTATAGGTTGTTTTTCATTAGATTTAAAAATTTAAATTTGTAACCTGAAATTTATAGTTTTTTTTAATTCAGACTATTTCTTCCCTCCACCTCCTCCTCCACATAAAAAGAAAACAGCAACAAGCTCTAATATATTCTTGGCTGCTATTCAAAAATGAGTAAGCAGTTTATGAAAACAGAGTATTTGAACAAGGTAACTGTGAACAAATACTAGCAATTTGATTCAGAACAGTATGGAGTTACTGCTTTTACTCTTGTGGCTAGTTTGAAAAAGAATACATGTGGTCAATGACTTGAAATAGGTGACAACTGATGACTGGCAAATCAAATATGCTTTTTTTGTTTGTTTTAAGCTTGGGATGACAGAGGACTCCTTTTCAAAGTGAGTAAATTTTTAATAGGTTTCTTTTTATCAAAGATGCATATAGGAGTACAGCAGTACTGATCTACAAAGCATATTTTCCTGTTGTCATTAGAAGGAATCAGTCTGCAGTGACTAATTATTACTTTAGCACGGCAACCAAACCTTTGGCAGAAGGAAGAGGGTGTACTTCATCTGAGTTTTGCTGGGGAGAGGTCTGTGGAGGTGGCTGCAACTGCTTTCAGTTGAGTGCGAGCAGTGGGAGAGGATCTTGAAAATGAAGAAGAAGGTCTCCAAAGAGCACTTGTAGCCAGCATACACAGTGAGTTTAGCTTGAAAGGGGGATAAAATTGGTAGGTGAAATGCAATGGACAATAGTATGTTCTGTTATTCTCAGGAGAAGGGCAAGGATGACCAGGAATAACAGTATTGAGGGAAATGAGGATATGTGCTCTCTCACTCTTAACACAAGTTTTTCCACAGTTCACTTACTTGCATACAAATTCACATACCATTAACTGCAGTTAAATGGAGGAACTTATCATAGAATCATAGAATCAACTGGGTTGGAAGGACCTCCGAGATCATCAAGTCCAACCCTTGATCCAACACCACTGTGGTTACTAGACCATGGCACTAAGTGCCACGTCCAGTCTCTTCTTAAAAGCCTCTAGGGATGGAGAATCCACCACTTCCCTGGGCAGCCCATTCCAATGGCTGATTACCCTCTCTGTAAAGAAATTCTTTCTAATATCCAACCTAAACCTCCCTGGCAGAACTTAAGACGGTGCCCTCTTGTCTTACTGATAGTTGCCTGGGAGAATAGACCAACCCTCACCTGGCTACAGCCTCCTTTCAGGGAGTTGTAGAGAGTGATGAGGTCTCCCCTGAGCCTCCTCTTCTCCAGGCTGAACAGCCCCAGCTCCCTCAGCCTCTCCTCATAGGACTTGTGCTCCA
>NW_021940750.1:10267475-10306223 GCF_001715985.3 Manacus vitellinus
TCCAAGCCATGGGCTGCCAGCTTTTTCAGGAGTATGCTGTGGGAGATGGTGTCAAAGGCTTTGCTGAAGTCCAGATAGACACATCCACAGCCTTCCCCTCATCCACCAGGAGGGTCACCTGAGTTGTGCTTTTACACAGCTAGGCTTGGGTGAGATTATATCCCATTATAGAATCACAGAATAAAATCCCAGAATGGTTTGGTTTGGAAGCAACCTTAAAGATTGTCTAGTTCCAATCCCCCTGCCATGGGCAGTGACACCTTCCACTAGACCAGGTTGCTCCAAGCCCCATCCAACCTGGCCTTGAACACTTTCAGGGATGGGCAACCAAAAGTTATCTGAGCAACCTGTTCAAGTGTCCCCCACCCTCACGGGAAAGAATGTCTTCTGTATAGCTAACCTAAATTTCCCCTTATCATGGTTTGTAGTTTATATTCTTTTCATATTACCAAGGTCTGAGAGTCTGCATTTGCTCCTGAGGTTATTTGAGTATCTTCACAATTTTCATGTTAGCCATGTAGATGAAACTGAATTTCTTCTATAAAAAAATAATTATTTTCAGACATTTAGGAAAAAAAAAAACCACAAAAATTGATGGAAATTATAATGAGAAAGAGATGTCCTCTAGATATCTAGTGTCTAGAGCTAGTGTCTATTCCACAGATTAAATATGCATCTTACTTTCTACGTATTTTTTACTAACTGTATCCCAAATAATCCCAAATCCAGGAAACTTTTCCAGACCTTTTAGGTCAGTGCCTTATTTGAGGTTTGGGGAATTAGGCTCTTTTTACTTGCTCTTTTGTCTTCCCAAATCTGTCTTGTACAGAAAGAAAATTCACTGGAAAGGCTGAGGATGCTCTGGTAAAGTTTAAACTCTATTTCAGTGGTTATAGCACTTTTTCAGAAACTGTGGGTTAGGTTGGTTACCTTCTGGTTAGCCATGTTATGATGATATCAAAGGGAGATGTCCTTCAAAAGAAAACAGTGCCCTTTGAAAGAGATTCCAGATTTTCACAGTGCAATGTGAGCCCCTGATGCCTTCCCAGTGTCCTGCAGGATTTCCCAACTTCTCCCTGCCCCTGAAGCTGCTTTTCTTCTCCCTGTCTTGATATCTTTGCAGACAGATGTAAAATGGAATTGTTACAGCAAGTAATTTATAAAGGGATTTGTACTCCTTCTGGAGTACAAACCCAAAGTAACTGGTGGTCTAGGTAATGTGCTTGCAAAGGTAAATGCATACTAGCATAAGGAATAAATATCTCTATCTTTGAACAGCTACTAGTGAAATTTGCTACAGGCATCTTCTGTAAAGAATAGTGCAGGGAATCTTGCACTAAAAAAATACTGCAGACACATCATTTAAGTCCAGACTGAGAATTTTTAAAGAGTAAGAGGGGCACATCTGCAAGAGGTCCAACAAAAAATGTATAGCCCTGCCCCCAAAAAGGGTAGAACCATCTGAGAGGAAGAAAAAAAAGGTTTGGGGATGAGAATGACAGTGTTTTGTTTCTACTGGTGTCACACAAAAATTGAAGTTGTTTTAGGTGACATCTTCTAAACCAGGCACTTTGCATAGATTAACTTAGTTGCTGATTAGCTAGAATAGTTAAAGTTTGGCAAAGCAAAAAGTGACTGAAAATTGAGTCTAAAAGGAAGCATCAGGCAAATGATGATATGGTGGTGTTTGCGTGTAATAATAACTCCATAATAATAATGTATTACAGTATCATAACATTATGGTAATAATTTTGTCCTGCGGTTTTGTATGGGTGAGCCATGGACTCTGGAGCAGTAAGCCCACTTCAGGATGCACCTTGGTGAAGTCTGTCTAGAATAGGTATTATGCTTTTGCTCTTATGTGTGTTCAGAATTGCCTAAGCAATTCTCTTTGGAAAAAAATTGAGTTTGAGGAGAGGGTGAAGAAGAGGCTTGTGAGAATGCTGGGGCCCCCGTTGCCATGGAGACCTCTCCTCCCCGAGCTTCGGCAGAGGTACCTTGTCTGGCTTTGGCTGAGGGTCTCCTCAGATAGCACTGCTGCTGCCTTTTAAAAGGGAGGCATTGGGAAAACAGCCATTTACTTAGTCTGGAAGTGTGTGAGATGCAGTGATTTATACCTGAAATGCATGTGCCTGATATGCTGAGGATATTGTGTGCTGAAGAGTTCCTCAGTCATGTGCTGGGGGGTTAGCAAATGTCTCTAAAGATCACGTGTGTCAAGGATGTTAAACTGATCCCCATTTAGCACAGAATCACAGAATATCCTGAGTTGGAAGGGACCCACAAGGATCATCAAAGTCCAACTCCTGGCCCTTCACAGGACAACTCCAAGAGTCAAACCATGTGTCTGAGAGCATTGCCCAAATGCTTCTTGAAGTCTGGCCACTTGGTGCTGTGTCCAGCTCCCTGGGGAGCCTGTTCCACGGCACAACCAGTGTTCTGAGTGAAGAACCTTTTCCTAATATCCAACCTAAACCTTTGGTGACACAGCTTCATATCATTCCCTTAGCTCTTGTCGCTGGTTGCCAGAGAGAAGAGATCAGCACTTGTCCCTCCTCTTCCCTTCCTGAGGAGGTTGTAGACTGCTGCTGTTTCGGGTGAGACTGATTCATTTTACTGTCTGTAGTCCCTATGTGAACACTTTAATGAGAGCTATGAACCACAGCTCTTTAAGTAAGTGACTGGATGTCATGATTTGCTTTTCATTGTGAGTTACATTTGCTGAAATGCCTGCTGTTGTATATATCACTCAACCGTTTTGAACTTCAGTAAAGATCTACATACATCAAGATTTTGTATTGGATATTACGAGTGGTAAGTTACTATTTCATGCATGAATGAACCCATGCACTTAACAAGAATTTTAAATGGTGCTAGTTCTGTTACAGATCTCATTTATTAGCTTGCTATTGGGCAGGCACCATGAGCACTTAAATGAGGGTTTTATTCTATTCTGTTCGTTTTTTAATAATTAATTTCTTATTTGTGTGATCTTGGAAAAAGTAAGTTTGCCACTAATTAGGAACATATTTCAAGATCTAGGAAATTGTATACTTTTCTTCCACTCATCTCCACAAAAGATTCTTGAAGTATTCAAGTGCTGTTGAATCCTGTAGGCTGATAGAGGTGAACCTGCTGCAGCTCTGTGTCCCCAGAACCAGCCATAGCAAGGCAGGGCACACATTCCCAAGAGGCATGCAACACATCTGAGCAGATACACAGACTGACACAGAAAGAAATTGCAGCACTCATGCAGACACAAGGAGCATCAGTGGCCTTGTCCTCTTCTTTTTCCTCTGTCTGCTTAGGATGAAAGCCCATTAGTATAAAATATATAAGTATATAGATACATAAGCCCAAATGGATCCCTCTGTAGTAGCTGGTCCTAGGCACCCAGTCTATCCAGTAGCTGGCCTGGGATCCTCTGGTCTCCCAGTTGGCTCACACACAGACACACAGATGTAGATGGCTCTCTCCAGTAGCTGACTTGGAGGTCCAGGTCCTCTGCTAGTTAACTTTTAGAGCCCTCTTGTTCCCCTGGTTACCTGGCTCAGACTTATGGCCACACCAATACTTGCCTTCTGAGCATCTTCTCTTACTTGCTCGTTAGTCTGGCTTGATGTTCAGTCATGATCACACACTGACATACACACCACACAAACGCTTATTCTCCGGTCTCTCCAGTCATTGCCATCCTGATGTAACAGCCCTGATGTCCCATGGTCTTCCTCCAGTTACTGCACTTAGATTTCTGTATGTTCACAGATCCATGGAGTAGAGAGCCCCTCACCCATGAGAAGAGTTGGGAATGAAGTTTAATGAGAAGATGGGATAGACTGTGCTGAACAGATGCAGGGCATGGCACAATAAGTGTATGGCCCACATGCCAGTTTATAGATGGCTTTTATCTCATTTTCCCTCTATTCTCCCACATTTGTTCCCACCCAAACCACCATGAACTCTCCTTTTACCCCCTACCATAAACATCCTATAATAGGTCTTGTAGAATCTCAGAATGCTCATTCCCTGCATCCCACAATGACTGCCTTACCCCTGGGCTAAAACCTCCTACTCTGAAAGGAGACCTGGAGAGCCTCTCCAACAGACCCCTGGATGGGGGTGACCCCTGGCCAATGGGGCTGAGCGTCCCCTACAACAGACTAGTGTCAGGAGTTAAAGAGCACTGTTGCCTGTCTCAAATACTGTTAAGGCCACAGAAGGACTTTACCATGAGATAAGCACAGAAGGGAGCAACAGAATGCTGCTAACTCTAGGCCTGGAGATGCAAGGGATATTTAGCACATCCTAGTTAATGCATCTGGGCAAAAATCCCACTGTGCTGAAATCCGCTGTGGGTAAAAGGTTATGCTGGCAGGGGAAGATCCTGACCACTGACTCATGGACCACTGAGCCAAGAAACCCATGGACTCAAGAGGAAGACTGAGCATGCAGAGTAATTAGCATGAGAAGCGAAGGAATCATTTAACCAATAGAATAAAAGAACTATGTAGCCAATGAGCATTAATTCCTTTGTTTGCTAATATGTATAGATAGTGAAAAATTTTGAACAACCTTGGGACCCCCACCACCAAGAAGCCTAGAGGGACCAACGGGATGCCACTAGATCCACAGGTGGTGACTGTCTTCTGCTTGATCTCTCCCTCTCTCCTTCCCCCCTCCTCTTTCCCCACCCCCCTTCTCTCCTCTCTCTTTTCTGTTTCTTTCTACTTCTCTACCTCACATTCATTGTTAAATAAAATCCTTGTTACTGACTTCGGCATAGGGTCTTGTTTTCTGGGGAGGGTTTGGGGCAGGGGCTTCTTTCTCTGAATAGGATTTTGTGGTTCCCATGCTTGCTATTGTGTCTCTCTGCTCCTTCATCTTCATGGAGGTGAGCCTGTAATCACATTTCTTAGTAGAAGCTACAAACCACTTCTTTTTGATAATTTGGGTAAGATGAGGCTCTGAGGTCATGCAAGACATTGTATGTGTACTAGTGGGAATATCAATGTGAAGTGTTTTGCACTGGAAAACATAAGTGAGTTTTATATACATCATGTATATATTTAAGGAAAAATTCCTAAAGTATCTGGGTAATGCTTTGTATTCCTGTTGTACTTTTTTTAACCCCCGCACCCACCTGGCCCATCACAGAATATGTAAATTGCTCTAAGTAATCTTGGATGTCCAGTATAGGTGGCCACTGGGGCAACAGTTGAACTGGATGTCCAAAGACTTGAGATTTCTCCATATTATGTTTCCTGTATGTGCTGTCTCAATATCTCAGGAGTTCTCAAAATGTTTTGAGAGTAGGCTAGATACTGCTAGAAAGTTTGCAAATGGCAGAAATACTACTAAGGCAATTATTTTATTGTACCTCCCTTCATTTCACTTCTGATTAAATGCTGTCTCTGTAGGAAGTACAACCTTTTGCTTTCTGAACAGTACTGTTACATGTAAACCTTTTTTTATTTTTAGCATCTTCAAATTAGATTTAGCAGCTGGAAGCAGGAACAAGAACTGGTGCCTTGTAGGCAGCCAGCTTCCATAGAAACATTGCAATAAGGAGAATATCCTGGACTGGAAGGCTGGCTGAATAAGAAATCACATAACCTCTCATAGTAAGGCATTAGATTAGCCAGACAATGCGAATGGCAATTATGGTAGTAACAAAAGCAGTAGTGAAGCTGAAATGGTGATGGCAGGGAGAGCTCTAATTGTCTTATTCTCTGCTCATGGTCTTTTGCTGTTGTTGGCGATTGCTGTGGAGTGCTGCCTTTTAAAATACTTTATTAGCTATGATATTCAACACTGTAATGGGCATTCTTCTCCATCATGAATTGGCAGGCTTACTTCCTGGCAAATACAGACCTTCTTTCTGTTTTGCCAGTTCCCTTGGGGAAAAAAAAAAAGCCTGTGATTGTTTGGGAGACAGAGACTATTTTTAATCTGCTTTCTTCTACCACCTTTGACTTACTTTCTTGTCTGTCAAAGCAATTCCGTACAAGAACTCATGAATTTCTTCCAGAAGACTGATGAAATATGAAGTAGTGTTGCTGCTTCTTGTGTGACCTCTTGTATCTTTTTCCAGAAACCTTGTGTCATTTGGCAAGTTTTCAAACTCCCACAGGCCTTCCTCTTGGTGTACCTATATTTCTTATGGCACAACTGGATAGTTTCTCTGATACTGTAGAACAAGAAAAAAAGTCACTCGTACAAGGAGCTAAAATACATTTTCTTCTGCTGTTGCCTGAATTAAATGGAAAAAGTGGAAAATACTGAGGTAGGGTGGTTTTTGTTGCTGTTTCAATTTAATATCTGTAATTTTTAGGAGTATCTGAAACAAAGAGGGTAGTCTGACTTGCCTTTTCCATTTTTTGTATTAGACTGTTTATTTCCCATAGCCTTTTCAGAGGAGCATTAGCTACAACCAGTTTGGACTGTGTCAGTCTGAATCAGATATTTCTCTGCCTTTTGGCTTTCCCCAGCTCTTAGTTTAAATGTTTCCCTGCAATTTTTAGTCTGACACCAGTTTGTTTAAGATACAGCAAGCCTGCCTTCTTTTACAGGTTTGTCTTACCCAGAATGGTACCTGTCCCATTTCTTAATGTATCTAAAACCCACTTCTCAGCATTCCCATCTCATTCATGCATTGAGACTCCAGATCTCTGCCTGCCTCCAGCATACAGAGCTCTTAATAACTCTCTTAGTGACAGTGGTTAGGAAGATCCTGGTCTTCAGTATCCTGGTTGATTGCCTGAACTGAGTCTCTAGAAGATTCCTTTGACACTTCCCTGTGTTGCCAGTACTGATACAGACTGACCATTGATCCTGTTCTCCCTTGTGAGCTATTGGAAGATCCCAGGAGGTGTGCTGTCTTTGCACCTCACAGGCAAGTTACCCTGTGCACCTTCCTCTCCAGTGTCTCAAAGCCAGCTAACTCTGTGCCGAGTAAAGCAACCTTCTGCCATGGCTGCTTCCTGTCCTTGGAGTTCTTTCTACTACAGGTGCATCCAGTAGATGTCCCTGTAGATGTCATCTGGAACCTTTTTATTTGTCTTAGCTGTTCCAGTTTAGCCATTCCTACCCAAAGAAGGTGAAGACCAGGAACTACTTGTACATACACACACCTCCCTTCCCCCACCCCAGCCCCATACAAAAAATACCCCAAACCCAACCACCCTGAGTAGGTAATCAGACATGCTGTGCTCTGGCCAGTAGCAATGTTTGTTCCCATAATTTGACTGGCACATTGAGCTTAACCTGTTAGTTTTTAAAAAGTTTTATTAGTTTAGCTTGTCTTTTGCTTCAGTGATTAAGATTGCTGTCCTCCCACTGTACTGTAGGATGATGCCCTTGTGAGATGCTTAGCAGTGAAGTAAGATGTAGCCCATATGAGAGAAACTGAGGAGTGAGTGTGTGTGGAGAAGCCGGTTTGTCTGTGCCTTTGGCAGTGCAGGCTCCCAGTGCACTCTTCCATCTTGGCTGCCCATGTTCACTATGCTCCTCTGGTTATTTAGTATCTGCCTTTTGTCCTCTTGCTGCCTCCACCCTGGGTATGCTCAGCCCCTCTGGCAGGATCAAGGCCTTGCAGACCTTTTCACATCCCACTGTCGCACATCCTCTACAGCAGTTGCTTGGCAAACACTCACAGCAGCCTCAGCAAACTCCCGCTTTACCCAAAGCACGTGGCCACCAAAGGAAGCGGGCCAGTCCCAAACTCACCAATCTTACTTGCCTTCCCCCTGTTCCTTTTTTTCCTGGGCAAAACAGCTGTACCACCTGCACCACCTGCACTGTTTGACTGCCCTTTGTTTGTTATATGTGCTCCCACCACAGAGATAGAAGCATTCATCCTGTTTTGCTTGGAGTGCAGATACCCTGTGATGGTTGGGTGTAGCATCCATCTGGCTTTTTTATATACATTGTGTCTCCAACTTGTTTAAATTAAGTGTGGGAAACTACATACACAGATATGGTAACAGTGTATATGATTACTAATCATCAGGAAATGATAGTGGGATAGTGCCACATACACTGTTCTCTAACATGTCCATATCTTTTTTGACCCTGTGTTTTAAAAGATACAGTTCTTATTTTGCCCGCTCCAACCAAAAATTGATGCATTAATAGAAAATGGGGACATTGCAAGGAACATCATGTACAGGTCAGCAAAATTACTATAATACTTAGAGAAAAAGCTGCAGAACTCAATAGTGTATTACAGAATGTTTGCTTCACTTATAAAAAATGTTATCTATTATCCTTATTTTTCATCCAGTACAGTTCTCTAGTGTTTATTCTAGATTTGGCTAAGTTCAGTATTCTATGTCTGCATTTTAATTGGGAAAAAAGAATAAATTGCCACCACACTAAAATTTTTCTGACTATAATAAGCCTCTGTAATAGGACAGCAAAGACATCCTTTTATTTTATTTGTATCGGTATCAGCAAAGGCTGATACTGCATAATGTGGTGCTACCAGCCTCTGGAAACCTATTTTGACTATTTTAAGCATTTAACAAAGTAAAATTGCACTTCAGGTTCCAAAGGAGCTGAAAAACATTGAACTACTCTTTGGATTCTGTTTCTCCAGTAATTTCTTAGTGCATAATATGGACAGATCCAAACAAGTAGCTGTCTCAGAATACCTTTTGTTTGCTGGGGCTAATTTGATGCAGAGGTGATTGCCTTGCAACTGAAAATGCAGATTACGTGGTCAAAGACATTTCTATCTGATAGGATTTAAAACAAACAAATAATATGTGGAAATGTCTAGGAAGGGAAAATAGAGCCCTAGAGCCCTAGAGCCCTAAACTATCCATCTTCTTCTTCTATTCATACTGTTGCCCAAAGCAGGGAGAATTAAGAGATGACCTGCAAGTCCTGCTTTCCTGTCATGACTTGTGTCAGTGTTAGCATGGTTGAGAAGGCAGTAAGGTAGTTTTATGATCATACTCCTCTAAATAAGTATTGGTACAACCAATTCATTGACAGTGGCCTGCTTGAAGGATGAAAAATGGCTTCAGATCTCAGTATTGCATTTTGTGTTGGTTTCATCTTTTATGAGCAGGTTTACTTATAATGTAAATCTCCTTGCATGTCCTGCAGAAACACCATCACCTCAGCAAAGGAAAGCTAGTTAGTTTTACAGCTAATTCATAAATCAGGCAGCCTGGGATTGGTGGAATGGCAAAAGAAAGATATAAAAATGCTTCCCAGTTAAGTCTGCTCAGTGCCAACAAATGGAAATAGTCCTTTGGGTTCTCAATTCTCTTAGTGTATAGCAATATAAAATTTACTTTTAATTTCCATTTTCTTTGCAGAGTATGATTATCAGGTCACCTTAAAAACATACAACCTTGAGAGAGTAGTGTCTTCTACTGATGCCTCTAAGGGAGCTCCCTGTACCCTGGTAGGCACATCGGTGGTCTGTGGTTTCAAAATATTGCAGAAAATAAAGCTACATGACTGCCATCATACTGTAATGACCCAAGTGGCAGAAATCACCAGCCAAGTATTTGGCCTGGAAGAGAGTTGCTTTTCTTTAAAGAAAACAAAACAAAATTGGCAAATTGGAATAAATCTGATTTGTTTCTTTAAATTCATATTTCTTCAGTGAAATGCCACACTTTTGTAACTAAATGTAATATTTTTCCATGTGATTTTTTTTTTTAAATAGTATATGATTTAGGGTCTTACTGATTTTTTCAGTTTATAACTCATGGTATTTCGTATGTGTTTCAGAGTCCCTGGCTCTACTTTTTTATTCCTAGTGAGTATTGTTGGAGCCCATTCACAGGGCTGGGAAGAGTGGAGAGAACTATTCATTAGAGTCAGCTGTGGAGGGAGGGAAAAAAGCGTGTTTCTAAATATAATGTAAATTATTCCCACTGTACAGGATGTATTAGGCATATGTAATTTCTGCCTGAAGACATCTGTGTCTGAAGAATCAAAAGCAAATATGCCCAGCCTGGTGAATGGCTGCATGGTGAAGCTATATAAAAAATAAAATTTTGTTTCTAATAAACTGGCACTTGGAGAAAGGGAAGCACAGGCAAATGGATGCAGGAATGCTATCAGATCTTTCTTATTTGTAGGGGTAGGTCAGGAAGTAATTTCTGCTCTATGCAATAGCTGTTACTGTAGTGTTTTTCAGCTACAAACTCTCTAATTTCAGTTGTAATGGGGGATGAAAATTGATGCTAATTTTTTTTAATTAAGAGTGCAAGATAGCCTCAATTTCCAAAGAAAAGATAAAGTCTTTCTTCCAACTACTAGTAATTACCACAGGCTTTTAAAATTTTGCTATCCATTAAGCATCATTCATTTTAAATTGTGTATATTTCTGGTTTTTTTCCTCAATAAGCCATCCAGGGAAAATCAGCTGGAGATGAATAAGTAATCATACATTTTAGTATAAGGGCATTTGATAGATGTCACGGGTTGCCAAAAATTTTTCCAATGAACCATTTTTTTGGAGTGAGGTTTGTCTTTTAGCAGAGTAAGTTTTGCAAAAAAACCACCTTCCTCAAAATACCTTGAAAAATAATAAAGACAGTTGGAGAGTTAGGAATGTAACACCTTGGTGTTTCAACAAGAGAAGTTTTTCCTGTTCATCATATTGACCAAACCTGTAACTTTTTCAGTTAGTTTTTTTTGATGAACAATTGTAGTGGCTAAAGCCCAGTTTCTAACCTTTTTTGTGGCTTCCTGTTTTGTTTTTTCATAGAGAAGGCTGCCAGCTCCTTCCCTGTAGCAATGCAGGGAGCTGGGTTCTGCTAGGAAGGCTGGATCACTAGAACTCTGCTCTGGAGGGAAGAGAGCAAGCAGAGGAAGGCAAACTGTGAGGAGAAGGATTTTGCTAGAGTATGGACTTTGTTTTGATTCAATTATGCACTGATTAATGTTAACAAAAATGTAAGATGGATGTCATACCCAGCTAATGGATTGAGTTCCATGAAGTAATTGACAAAGAACAACATTTCTTTGTCTTTTTTTTTTTTTTTTTTGGATGACTGCATGGTAAATGCATTTCTTTTAGATAACTGTCTCTGGTTTCCATGGGGATGTTCCTTCTGCTTGTTAAATGTATTTTTAAGAATCTTTCGCATTATTTGAAGTATTGCTAAGAGCTTGTACTTCAGAACAATTTCAGCTGTTGATCAACACTTTGTGTCTGCAGTGAAATTCAAGGAGGGTACAACTTGGAAGAGGAGCAGAAATATTTTTTGGTGCTTTGAATCAGACTAATGCAGTCCGATAACACTTCCTGGTCAGAAAGGACTTCTGGGCAGCATGCTGTGGTGAACTGTTGTATTTACTTGCTCAGTGTACTTCTGTGCAACTTAATGTACTGTGTGGCTGCTTATCTATGATATTTCTCAATTAAAAAAATGTAGAGGATAACTTGAAACAACCATCTTTTCAATCTGAATACAGTAGAATTGGTATATAGTACATGGAGATTTTATTGAATGTTGATAGTTATGCTAATAACAGGATAAAACGAACTCTGCTTGACTTAGGCTTTTAACGTGTTTGTTTCTAATGTGAAAAAAGCTGCTTCTCATGCAGTGGTTACCCTTATTATTTCATATTTCTCTTTTTTACTTGAAGAAATTGTCAAAGGCACAGACAAACTCCTTGTGAGGAGCAGCTGAGGTCACTTGTTTTGTTCAGCTTGGAAGAGAGAAGGCTGAGGGCTGACATCATTGCAGTCTACACTTCCCTCAAGGTGGGCAGTGGAAGGGGAGGTGCTGATCTCTCTCTGGTGACTGGCAAGAGAACACAAGACAATGGAAGGAAGCTGCATCAGAGGAAGCTTGGATGGGACATTAGGAAAAGATTCTTTACTGAGAGATTGATTGGTCACTGAAACAGGCTCCCAGGGACATAGTCACAGCACCAAGCCTCACAGAGTTCAGGGAGTGTCTGGATGATGCTCTTAGTCATATGGTTTAGTTGTGGGCAGTCCTGCAAGGAGAAGGGAGATGAAATCAATGATCCGTATTGGGTACCTTGTGACTTAAGATATTCTAAGCTGGATATTTACGTCCTGCTCAGTCAGTCTGTATACTGAGAAGGTTGTCAGCTACCATCAGGTGTAGTAAGGGTTTTATGTTGACATAGCTCATTCTCTGAGAAGACCAAAGATGTGCTTTCCATTTTTAAATTAAAAACACTTCATCTTTCTGTGTTAGTGGTGGAACTCTGCGCAACCAGTATGGGATATGCTTTGTCATATGTGATTGATTGTAAATGATACTCATGTCCCTGATGGTATTGACTTACAGGATACTGCAAGATGCTGCATTTTCCAGCTGCTTGTTCCCTCCAGCTTCCCGGGATGCTTCCCAGCTATCCAGATTGTTCCAGTACAAGCCTATTTGGAAGTTTAAATCCAAGGTTATGTAGCTCTAGAGCAGTTATCTAGCAGAAACACTTCAGAAACTAAGCCATGGTAGAAAATGACAGCTTTGCCCACTGTGATGATGTGCAACAACCTAGTACAGTGTAACCCTAGTTGTAATCCAAGGAGAACAAGACTAGTGTCTTTCATGGGTTCATCAGTGAGTGACTAACACATACAGAATGGAAGAGAGCCTCTAGGCATTGTGAAAAGATTCAGAGCACAACTGGTATAATGCTTGTTGAATTGCCTTGTTGCCTGTAACACTGTTATCCTCTTCCACGGAAAGGAGTTGCTAAGGAAAACTAGGGAACAATGAACTGGGAAATGTTTGCAGTTTTGTTCTGAAGCTTCTTATATTTAATGTTGTGCAAAGTTTCTGGTGTAATTTTTCGTCTGAGTGGGTGGCTTTGGGATGCATGAAGGGAAATACTTGATTTGAAGGCATCAGCAGGAAGACCTACTGTCATGGTTTGAGAGCTCCAAAATCCAATTCCCTAGTCCAAGCCCCCTCCCACATCTCAACCCAATGTGAGATGGTTTTCCAGACACCACACGAGACTTAAAATGGGGAGAAGGGAATATATATTACAACGACTGTACAAATAAATACTACAATACATTATATACAATCTTAATTATCTCTACCATGACATAAGTATTTACAATGGATCAAATCTCTTCTCCCCTCCAAATAAAAGTCCAGGAGGGAAGAAGGAAAAGATCCCTTTCCACTCTCAGACTCTGCTGTCTCTAAGGCAGCAGGTTCTCTTCTATGCATCATCTGTATCTGGATCTCTGCCAGTACACACAAGGGGTATCCAAGCCCCTCAGCCCGTCATCTTCAAGTGAGGGTCTTCTCTTCCGTGGGCTGCAGGGACAAAACTCGCGTCACCACGTCATATCATGGGGCGTAAGAGCCCCATGAAGGTCCCTTCCTCAGGGGATTCACCCCCGAGTCAGAACATCTTGGGCAGCTTTCAGTTGGAAGCCTTTGCCTCAAGAGTTCTACCAGAGCTCCTGTGCTCTATCTCAGGCTGCCAGCTTGGCAGCAGCGGCGAGGGGGGGCCAAGGTCACCCCCTCTGGATTCTTTCTCCATCCTGGTCCAGCTTTCCAGGACGCTTTGAGCTTCTGAGCTCTTCTCTGCAGTGCATGTTGCACTTCACCCTTCTCTTCCAGGAGGTGAGGGGTCTCCAAGGATTTTGGGGGGTTTTTGGTTTCAGTTCTTACCCAAACTTTCTCTGTAGAACTCAGTTTCCTCTCTGCTGCCGGCTCTCTCTCTCGGCTCTCTCAGACAACTCTGTGTCTTTCTTTGGCTGCATGCTGTTTTGCTGCTTCTTCAGTTCTTATCTGTTGGCTCTTTGCCACTGCTCTCTGTCTGCTGCTGCCTCTGCCGCTGCTCTGTCTGCCCACTCACAGTGGAGAAAACTTCTTTAGTTTTCAGCCACAGGTACTTAGCCCAGCCTTACGCTGTTCCAAGTCCCTGCAGCACCCCCAGCTGGGGGCTGGGGGGCCAGAGCCCCCCAGGGGGCTCCTGCCCTCACTCCTCGTGGCTTTTACAACATGGCTAATTCTCTAACAACAACAACCACCTTCTCTTCCGTTCTGCTTGTGATATGTTTATATTTTGCAGAAGCGCTCATTGGGTAAAACCTCAAAACTTCAGGGGTCACCACCCCCTGGGGTTTTACCATTTTATAACTGCAGGGGGAAAACTGTTTCCCCCCACCACACCTACCAGTCTCTACTGAAGCTGATCTGAAGATCATTTAAGCAGCTTATTAGTATGTAAGTTACTCATCGCTGCAAGTGAAAAAGAATGTTTCCCTGAGGGGTATTCACTGACTAATTTTCCAGTGTCCCAAGTGGACACTTCTGTCTGCTTATCCTTATTTTTCCCTTTCAGGCTCTGACTTTATTTTGTCTGTCTAAAGAGTGCTTCCTTATCTTAGAACCATTATCTTTTTTTACACTTCATTCTTTATGTTTCCATTTAGGATTAGTCAGAACCAGAGCTAATTTCATTTCCTTGTGACTCTCTGATGTATAAATGACAATATGACATAATTTGTAGAATTCAACAGCTGAGAATATAGAGTCTTGAATGAAGTTACTCTGCAGGACCCTGAAGAATAGCTCAGTAGTTCTCTAGAGGCTTCTGAAGTATTAATGAAAATGCCTCTGATTTCTTTTGTTTTTTCCATTCTTCATTTATATTCATTCTTACTTGGGAAGTAAGATTATAATATCAGTGCAATTGAAACTAGATGAAAGATTCATTAAAAAAAAAAAACAACCACAGCAAAAAGCCCAGCTTCTCCCTTCTCCAGGACATTCTAATAATATATTATTACTGTGTGAGAAGTACTTCTATAATAGCTGGAGAGTTAGAGAATTTTTGAAAGTAAGTGGTTTGATTGACTGAATATCTTCTAGCAACTTAGAAAGCTTTACATACAACTGATTGAATACTGCCTGTGAAATACGTTGTCAAGCCCAAAGCACCTGCCAAAACCAGGTGATGATTCCTTTCTTTAAAATACATCAGATAGCAAAGATTTAACTCATTATTTTGTTACTACACAAAAGGAATTAGCATAAAACATGACACAATATATAGAAAATTGAATCCCAAATGACATTCAAGTACTGCAGACCAAAATAGTAGGTCTGTGAGGTAGATTTTGAAGTTAGTATTGCATGCTTCTATTGAGAGTCCTGTTTTATCAAGAAGCTGAGCTAGACTTCCTCCTAATTCTTGGTACTTGTCACTTGGTATACACATTGGCCATGTGAACAAGAGTATGATCTTGCTGGCATTTTATGTGGGCAGCAATGGGAAAACTCTACTCAGCAAGTAAAAGCTTGGGGTTTTTTATCGGTTAGAGGAAAAATCAAGGCAAAGAATGAGTGTCAACAGAGAAGTGTGTGGGACTGCAGCTGCTTTTTCATAGGAGTTGCTTAACATGCTGTTTTGTTTCATTGTGTCTGTTTGTAGGTAATGTACTAAAATACTTACAAATCTGCCACATAAATCAATTACACTCAAAAGAGCTTCTGCTAAGAGTCAACAAC
Source organism: Manacus vitellinus (assembly GCF_001715985.3). Taxonomy (NCBI): domain Eukaryota; kingdom Metazoa; phylum Chordata; class Aves; order Passeriformes; family Pipridae; genus Manacus; species Manacus vitellinus. The sequence continues at coordinate 10,282,964 of NW_021940750.1, forward strand.
ATATAGTATCAACAACATATGGCTGTTGGTATGGTCTGCAGTAAAAACAATTTGACTTTCCTTGGAGGTGGGAAGCTAAATTCTACTTGCATGCTCTCTGGCTGCAGCAGAATAAATGGAGTTGTCTTGTCAAGCAGTATTTGTATTCTTGTAGCTATGTGCTGATTGTTCTGCACAGTATGTCTCTGGGATAAGCAAAATAAAGGAGAAAAATAGTGTCTGTGGAGTCAGGGTTGGAAAGGTGGGATCAGATCACGTGATGCAGAGTATGTGTGCCTCACTCAGCTGTGCTAGTGGAGATCCTCCTGCCTCCATAGATCAGAGGGTGGGAGCACCTGATCTAGACAAGCTGAGAAAGTTGGGGTTGTTCAGCCTGGAGACGAAAAGGCTCCACAGAGACCTCATTGCAGCCTTCCAGTACCTAAAGGGGACTACCAGAGAGCTGGAGAGGGTCTTTGTACAGGGGCATTTAGTGCTACAACACAGGGGAAAGGCTTCAAATTGAAAGAGGATTGGTTTAGATCAGATATTAGGAAGAAATTCTTTACTGTGAGGGTGGCGAGGCACTGGAACAGGTTGCCCACAGACATTGTGATGCCCATCCCTGGAAATGTTCAGAGCGATGTTGGATGGGGTTTGGAGGAACCTGCTCTAGTGGAAGGTGTCCCTGCTCATGGCAGAGGGCTTGGAACTAGATTTGAGGTTGCTTCCAACCCAAACCATTCTGTGGTTCTATGATCTTGCTAAAGACAGGTTTTTAAAGAAGGGAGAAAATCTTGTGAGTTTTGTGGTATCTTCATATGCATTAGAAAGGGCCCAGAGCTGCATGCAGTTAACAACAGATCATTTATTCTTGTGATCTTGCTGTGTGAGGTAGAATCATAGGTAAATTTGTGATGAAGAATTTGTTTCTTTTGTATGATATTTCTTTGAGATCTGGATGGAATAAGATGCAATGATAAGGGAAAAATACTGTCATAACTAATGCTGGTTTTTTTCTGTACTTCTGCTTCACTGCCATCCATTCACTCTATATGAAATGAATGGGTGGGGCTTGAATATTCAAAACAGTGGGTTGCATTCTGTGTATATGACTGTGAAGTTATGTGCATCAAGTCCTTTTTTTTTCTGTTCTGCCTGTCCCATGTGTTTAGTTACATGTTATGTACATATAGCATCTCTTGGGTGAGGGGGAAGGCAAATTTCTTCTGGATGTGGCTTCACGCAGGCCTGTCTGTCTCACTGAAGTGGTCAGTGGAAAGAAAAGCAAACTGCTGTGATCCACTAACACATAGAGACAAATGGATTAAAATTTTATATTTATATTTTAATTATATTTGTATTTACTTACAGTGCATTTTTATCTTTAAAAAAGAATTATGCACTAATTATTCAAATATGAGCACTTCAGCCAATTCCTGTATTTGAATACCCAGAGTGGAGCATTTAATATGAGAATCAACATAAGCGTCAAAAAATACAGTTTGGATATTTTGTGTAGGCATTTGCCTCTGAATTCCCTAATTCATCCATTACCAGAAGCTGGGAGGAGATAGCTGGGGAATAATTGTTTTCAGTCTTCTGGTTTATAAAGCTATTACAGACTTCCTAGTTTGAGCAGTGTAATGATTCAATCAGTGATTCCTGACAAATGCAAAGAAATTATTTTTATTTGCAGTACTAAGGAACATTAAATTCTGTTAAGATTATTGTTGTTGGGGTTTGGGGGTAGTTATTTGTTCGTCTGTTTGTTTTCCTTTGTTTATGCTTCCTGTCTCTACTCACAGGTAACACCATGGTGCTGTGGTCAACTTGCAGAACATCGCTACTTAAATCTGTAACAAGCCGATTCATTAAGAATTTGGCCTGCTCGGGGATCTGTGCCAGCCTAGTCTGTGTGCCTTTTGACATTGCTCTTAGTGCCAGTCCACACTGCTGCTGGTGGATCTATACGATGCTTTTCTGCAGAATTGCCAAGTTTCTGCACAAAGTCTTCTGCTCAGTGACCATCCTTAGTTTTCCAGCCATTGCTCTTGACAGGTAAGGGAGCAAATTTGCCATGATCCTGCACTTCCCTTTCTTCTTTCTCCCTTTGAAATATTTTTCTCCCTTTCGTATTGTCTTGCTTCTGTTCTGGTGCTCTGTTTGCAGTGTACAGTTTCTCTCTAGAATGTTTTGGGAGAAATATTTTTGTAACAGTGAAAATCTTTAGTTTTCAGTTTACTCTGGTACCTCTGGACATTTATAAAGGACTTTGAGACTACAGATTTGTCTTCAGAGAAGTTTTTATATTTTCTTCCTGTTAATAATGCTTGGTCAGTGATGAACTTAAAAGCAGACAACTTCAGACTGTAGACGAGGTGCACATTTTTATCTGTGGAAATTGAAAGCCCTTGCCTGTTAGAAGGATTTACCAATGCCTGGAGGTAGATTGTCCATCAATGTCAAATTTCAAATATAGATTTGTTTTAAAAAAAACAAACAAAATTAATACAACCAGAATTAGTTCAGGGAGTTTTTGTATGTAGATCAGTCTAAAACAAAAGTGGCCCTCTGGACTGGCTAAGTTTTTGGATGCCATTCATGTTGCAAATTATTATCAGTCACTGATCCCACCTAAATGCGCAGCTCTATCAGCTTGACAGTGACTGTAAGTTAGATATTCTTAAGGAAGGGTAGATATGGTTTAATAAAGGACACGTTACTAAAACAGTAAACTTATACATGTTAGATAAAAGTAAGTCTGTTATCATGTCTCACTGCAGAGTATGCTAGCTCTACAAAACCAAACTGTATACCTAATAAAGTGATATGTCTCTTACATATTAATGTGATATGTCTCTTACATGTTAATGCAGTGTCACTATCTATAGTGCACACCAGTGTTGCCATTGGAACAGCATATCGTTTGCCCTTCACCAAGAAAACTTGTGATTTTCCTCACAAAAAGCACAAACTCCTACCACTTATAATAATAAGTGTGAAGAGTTAGGTCTGTCATGAAAACTCTGTGAGCTTAAAAATCCACAGCAGTAGTCCAGTAGTAAGCAAACAATGAATCAGTGTCTGAAATTTGACGTGCATGTCAGAGATGCACTTTTTTTTTAAATGCACACTGAATGTTCAGTGTGCTCAGGGCCTTGCTGACCACAGCTTGTGCAAAACAAAACAGCACTGTATTTCCAATAGATGGATACATGTAATTTGTCACCAACAGCTTTTTCCAAATATCCAAAGAAAAAAATCTATCATAAAGCAGCTTTTAAAATTAACTATGAGTCTGATTGTTCAGTGTGACATATCTGTGCCCCCATCATGTTTTTTGAAATTTTGAGTTGTGTGCAATGTACTATTCTAGTTTACAAGTAAATGATGACATCTTCAAAATAATAGTCACATGCATCAGCCAAAGTGATATAGTCTCAGTTATTGAAAGAATTGTTCACTACCAATAATGTGATCCTGAAGTTTCAATATTAATTTTTTTTTCTACAGACAGACCTGCAAAGGCAGACCATTGGGTTTTTTTTTCTTTCATAAGCAGGTACTCAGTTGACAACCCAGTTAGATATTTGGGACGTTACGCTCAAACAGCTCCTGTGAGAAGTTTTTCAAAAGGACTATGCTCATTATAGACTTCACCCTTTGCATTGTATCAATTGTAATTTTATTTTTGTTTTGACAGATACTACTCTGTTTTATACCCTCTGGAAAGAAAAATAACTGATGCAAAATCCCGAGACCTGGTTATCTATATCTGGGCCCATGCAATAGTGGCCAGCATTCCAGTATTTGTTGTGACCAATGTGTTTGATATTTATGCCATGTCCACCTGTTCTGAATCTTGGAGTTACTCCCTTGGCCACCTGATATATGTCATCATCTATAACATCACCACTGTGATTGTACCAGTGGCTGTGGTATTTCTCTTTATGATTCTTATTCGCAGAGCACTGAGTGCCAGCCAGAAGAAAAAAGTCATCATAGCTGCATTAAGGACTCCTCAGAATACAGTTTCTATCCCATATGCCTCCCAGCGAGAAGCTGAACTTCATGTCATGCTGCTTTCTATGGTTATGATCTTTATTTTCTGCAGCGTCCCGTATGTGACCTTGGTGATTTATCGCACCATACTCAATATTTCAGATATTTCAGTCTTCTTGCTCCTCACTGCCATTTGGTTGCCCAAGGTCTCTTTGCTGGCCAACCCTTTGTTATTTTTAACTGTTAACAAATCAGTACGGAAGTGCTTAGTGGGGACAATAGTACAGCTGCACCGAAGGTTTAGCAGGAGAAACATTGTCAGCTCAGGTGGTGTTGTGGATGATAATCTGGAGCCCAATGTGCATTCGGGAAGCCAGCTTCTGGAGATGTTTCATATCGGGCAACAACAAATCTTCAAGCCAATGGAAGATGAGGAGAATGAGACCAAATCCATTGGCTCTGGTGACTTGCAGCAGAAAGAAATTCCTACCACCAGTTTAGAGATAGGACAGACTTTGGTTCACAGATTTATACCACAGACAGTTGCAGACTCTGCAGCTCAGGTGGCCCCAGCTGTGCCCACAGAAGCTGATCCGATAAATGACAAGTATTCCATGCAGTTTGGTTTTGGACCCTTTGAGTTGCCTCCACAGTGGCTCTCAGAAAACCGAAACAGTAAGAAGCGACTCCTGCCTCCTCTGGGGAATACCCCTGAAGAGCTAATCCAGACAAAACAGCCCAAGTGTAAAGCAGAGAGAAAAGTCAGCAGAAACAATAAAGTCAGTATCTTTCCCAAGGTGGATTCTTAGAAAGAGCAGGAGCTTGAAGTGACAGAGGAAGGTCACTTTCTATTATATATGTGATCCCATGGATCTTTATTATGTTGAAATTTGTTTCAGGCTGGTTTTTTTCTTGTGCCAAATATAATTTAAATGAACAAACAAAAGGAAAATGTATATGCAAGTGTTCCTTATTAATATGAAATATTTCATGAAAATAATATATCGAAATACGGAAATTCTTAAATTTTATCTCTGAAATCCTTACAACGATACCTGTCTGATTAAATTTCAAAAAGTATATATGGCTTTGGGACCTCTGTATGGCTGAATTATGGAAATATGTCAGTCAGTTTTCTGGGAAATCTCATGTTGTATTAAAATGGACTGGGTATCAAAGTAACTTAATAGGAAAGGCTGTAGAGAGCAGAAGACATACAACATGGGTAGTTCCTACTCTGGTGCAAATAGACATAGCAAGATTCTGCATATTTCATTAATGAAGTAAAATGGACTATTAAGTGCATTTGTTGTCTGTTAAGCCCATTTATTCAATCAGTGTTAAAGCTTACTGGATTTTTTTGCACAAATTAGTTACTAAGCATCTGCTGAACATCTAAAGTTTTTAAAAACCTAAACCACTGTTTTCTGGCATAAAACTTCCACAAAGCCAAGGATACCCAAATCATCATGTGTGTGAAACCTGAGAAAGACCTTTTTTGTAAAGACCCCAGATATATTCATGTAGTTTTAAATAAAAACTGGATTGGAGATCATGCAGGACAAATCCTGACTCCAATAAACAAGTATGTATGTGCCAAGGGCATAAATAGAACACTTTGATCCTGTAATAAAGGGCATATACAAATGTTCCAACAGTGTAATGTATCCATTGTGTAAGTAACAAAGGCACAAACCTTAAACTTACCTGCTGATGCACTCTGCTGTTTTCTTACGGGAAAGCCAGCAAATGAAAGAAATGCGTTTGAAATGCTAGTAGCCTTTCTCTGAGTGTGACAATCTTAGTTTCTGAGTCTGTGTCACAGAGAGAGAGACTCACACAGATAGACACTGAGTGTCTCAGTGACAACTGAACTGGTGAGTGAAGAAGCTGGTAACAGACCTCTAAAGGCAAAGATTTATTAATGCAGTTTCTCACAATTGACAGAGGTAGAGAGGTTTTTCTTCTACCTTCACAGGTACAGATACCAACCATCCTGCTCCACTCATCTCACGGAGTAGACCACCCACTGTATGAACATGAGACTTTCAAATCTGGTGCCTGATTCCTGAGTGAGCCACAGTCATGCCATCAGCACACCAGCCTTTCTGTGAGAACTCAGGCATCGTGCTGCAGCTTGCCCCTCTTCATAACCACAGGCATATTGTCTTGTTTATAATGAATGTGAACTTTAAATTATATCTGTCTGTTAGGTGACCTAAAACTATTGTAACCCTGACATTTTAATCCTTGTTCAGTTGCAAGTAGTCTTTCATCTGCATTCACTGTTGTCTCTCTGGGTAGTTTCTTAAAAGCATAGTCTTACAATATCTGTTTATTCCTTGTGGTTTTCCTGTACTTTAGCCCTTTGCTGCATGCTGAACCGTTTTCTGTGGTTACTGTCTGTTTATGAAAGTAGTTTTCTTTAAAGCATACTTTTAACAGGACAAGGTGAAGAATCTTGACAAGTTCACGGTAACTTACTAAATCCAACCAGGTAATCTTAAAAGTGACAGAAAATTCTGCTGAAGCAGAATTTGGAGATGTACATTTTCTTCCTTTGACATATTTGAAGAAAGTCACCAGCTTCTGATGATTCCAAGGTGGTGGATTTCTACAAGGCATTAAAAGCAAATGTTTTAATAAAAATATATTTAAAGAAAAGTGTGTATGTGTAAAATAAGTTTTTCTCCATTTCCTCTTTGGTTTCAGTGCACTTCACTTTTTGCTAGTTCAAGAGCTTCTCAGCTTGGGAGTAAGGAGCAGTCTTCAAGGGGTCCAGATATGGGACAGTAGATATAGCTTGCCTGAAATCAGACAGAAGAAAGATTCCAGAAAAAAGTGGTCCTTCTGTGGCAGAGGTGGAAAAGTACCACAGCATGTATTTTTTTTGTCAATAAAAAGTTATTTAAATATATAATTAATATCCAGTGTCTCACAAGAACAAAAGTGAAGTACAAAGCAAAGCTGTGGGAATTTATGAAGAGAAAGCCTGGTGTACTTTGGCTTGTGCAAATAGATTTAAAGGCTAAATCTTACTACACAAGAATAAACCTGGAGAAAATAAAGTTAAAACTCATTATTCTGCCACTTAGAGAGGGAAAATAGAGCACATATTAAACAAAAGAAAAAATAGTTTAAAAAGGATGAAAAGAGTATGGGGACAATGTCAATTTACTATTCTGAGACATCCTCAAGAAATACTGTTAAAATTCAAACATCATGTAAAAATAATATAAAAAACCCCAAACCCAACAAGTAAACAACACAGTCCTTCAATACTAAATAATGCTATTTTGGTTGAATACTTGAGAGCAGTTTATTTTGCACAATGGGAAAACCTTCCACAGAAAAGCAGTCTTTTAGAAACTCTACAAGTATTCTACTGTAGAACAGATCTAATTGTTACTAAACTGCAATAATTTAATGAACACAGTTGTTCTGGTTTTAAAAATACACCTATAGGTAATGTTTTCCAGAGAAGTATGGCTATATTTCTGTAATGAGTTTTCTTCTATTCTGCTCCCTGTTTCCTGGGATAATAATTACTGCATCAGTGGACTATAAGTTGAAGAACAAAGAGGAAAGTCAGGATGTTTCTCTAGATCAGTTGATGGGGACTTAGAAGCTGGTTCCAACTAAAAAGAATCTGTCCTATAAGTTGTTATGACAATAACTATGGACATGATTACATGCCGCACAGAACTCAAGTTGTTCCTCTTGTTCATGTCACACTGCTTGACTAAGGAGTATTATAGCTTCTTTGCCTCCATTTTCTGTAAAACTAAACCGTCTACTTTTTGCCTGGATCACATCCTAAGCTGCACAAGAAGGTCCTGAGACACTTGCAGGATCACATTGTTTGGTTTCCCTTGTGCCTGTCTGGTAGCAAACTCCCAGCACACTGCACGCTGTGGCATGAGAAATTTCAGCACAACACAATTCATCTTGAGCTCCTGCTTCCTATGCTCTCCTGTTGTCCTGTAGCAGGTGTGGCAACATGAAAGAGCTTTGTCAAGGCATGAACAAGTCAAAGAATGAAACCCTGGCTTTATTAAACAAAATGGAAGTTTTACCATTGACTCTGGACTTTGCATTTTAGTTTGGCCTGTCTTTGTCAGCTGACAGGTGACCACGCTGTATCACTATAGCTGATGGAGCACTCTGCAGAACTCTACTCCTCCTCACTGAGGGCTTCTAGAAAAGTTGGAATATGACCAAAATTTCTGGCTCTTTGCCCTTGACTTGGCACATGCCAGTCAAAAGATGTTAATACATAATATATTTGTCCTTTGAAGGAAAAGGGTCTATTTATTGCCCTAACATTTAGAGGAATTAATATGGTGAATATTAGTTGTGCTTGTCCTGAACTGAGTACTAGCACTGCTACAGCCTACCTTAAAAATATTACCTTTGGTAAATAAAAGGTATTTCAGGTGAGTACATGAAAGGATATTAAAAATAATCAAAGACAAATAACTCATGAGTCTTAAACAAAGTCTTGGTAATTTTTTCTCCAACATGTATGAGACAATGAAAGTGTCTTGGCTACCTTTTTGTGTAATAAAATGCTTTTGAGCAGAGGAGTATGAAGATACGCAGTAGCAATTGGGAACAAGTTCCCTATATTCCTCCTCTCATTTGTGCTTCTTTTTGATTGGATTAGGAAGAAAGCAATAAACGAATTCTGTTACTACAGTGACTGTGTTCTGAGTATCAAGACAGCTTGTCTAAATGTGACTTCATCATGTTGTAACCTGTCTTTTAGGATGAAAGGTAAATCTTGGAGTACTTTTCTTGCTGTGCCCTTCCTAGACGTAAGAGTTTTTTCCATTCTAAGCCTTTTTTATTTTTTTAATCATCATACTTCTGAGAAGTATCTACTTTAGCTTAGAATAAAACTGACCTGTTCCTGGAAAGGCAAAAAAAAAATCACACCTTTGGTTCTGCTCTTCTAGTTCAAGTTTCAATATAAGTACACCTGCCACCTATAACAATATTTGAGATTCTGTAATATTTAATGATGTTTACAAAGTTCAGTCCTCTTATTGGACAGGAAGAGTCTCATAGCCTGATCTAGAGGATTTGAGATGAACTCTGTGAATCTCTTCTTTTCCTCTCTGAGTCTACTAGGACATGTAACACTCATAGATCATAAGTTCAACTGCAGTTTGAGATATCCCTGGCAAACCATTATTACTCACTCTCAGGTGTGACAGCCTCATAGAAAACCTTCACTGATTCCATGTGACAAGCAGCAGTAAGGAGCCTATTCCTGCACCACTTTCAAAGGAGTTTTATGTCTGTTTTTTACCAGATTTGGAGCTGGATATTCTCCTTTCATGGAATTTCTGAAGTTTTAGGCAGTCTCTAATAGGGAAGCTGATAGCAAGTCAAACTCTGTCAGCTGTTAAGTATATACACTGTACTGTAGAAAGAAATAAATACTGGGGCAGTTATACCTAGCTGCTTACCTCATTATTCATAGCTTATTTAATTCCTAATACAGCAAATGCCAGATTTTAGTTTAGCCAGTTCTGAATGATATTGTCCATTTTACTGCTTTCTCATTGCCATTACTGGCCTTGAATACTTAAATACCTTAAATGCAGATGTAAATTTTAATTCTTCTATTTTTTGCTTCAAATCATCCTCTGCACCATCTGGAAAACACCACAGGTTCCTAACACCACTGTGGTATTGCATTAGCAATTGCAAGACTTAAGTTAGAATTTTAACATACTCGGGGCTTAGGAAGGAGGCTAAAACACAGAGAGTTCACTAGTGCATTTCTTGTGTTTGTCTTCAGTAAACTGTAGACCACATTGCATTGTTATGACACTAAATAGAAGGAACAAAGTGCTCTCTTATTGGCAAAACTGACAGTAAAATGCCATACTATAAGCATCAATGAAAACTCTATTACTTTGAATGAGATGGACTTAGTTTTTTTGAACTGTTTCCTGTAAATTTTTGCTGCCAATGAAAACCCGCTTTGATGTACCCAAGTATCAGAGTTAGTTGTAGGAGCCAGTTAATTTTGCAAGTTAATCAGAACACATGAATTAACCCTCTCATATTGTTTAAATGCAGAAAAGCTATGAAAAGGGATGGGATTAGGAAGGCAATTACACTCCTTTATTAATTAGATTCCTTACTAACAGTGAATATTCAAGTAAAAAATGGTGACCACAGTAATAATTTTAACGTTTATTTTAAAGTGATTCACCTATCCTTGTTGACAAACAAACCTGACGCAATTAATGCAGGAGCCTAGACAAACAAGACTAGCAAAAGAAGCAATAATAATTCACAGTAGAGAGACACTGTTTAGAAAGGTCAGTACAGTAACTTTTCTGTAGCTCCAACGGGCCCGGCACAGCCCTGCGGGGGGGACATGAGGAGGGGACGGGCGCCCTTCAAGCAGCACTTCTCTCTGTCTGGGCGGAGTGGGCAGAGCTCCAGCGCGGCTCCCTGCGGGCCAGCTGGGTCATGCCCGCATCCCTGGCCAGGAGGGCGAAGCAGCGGGAGCGGCCCGGCCGCCATCAACCAGGCAGGGCGGACGTGCCGCTATCGCGAGACCCCGCGGGGCCGGTCGTCATGGGAACGGCGGCGGCGGCTCCGCGCGTCCTGCCGCCCTCCCGCGGTGGGAACGGGGCTCTTCTGTCCCGCACGCCTTCCCTCCCAAAAAATCCACGGGTGTGGTGGGCCATGCTGCTGGCAGAGGCCTCGTGTAGGCCAGAACTCCTCAGGGAATAGGGGGCCTCCCGGCTGGCCGCGGTGGGAAGCGGGAGTGCAGCTTCATCGGACGTGGAGGCACGTGGTGATTGGTGTAAAGAGGCCTCTGCGGGGGATGAGCCCGGGATGCACGAGGTGAAGTGAATGGACACAAACTACTCTTTTTCTTCTCTGCCCGCTTTTTATACTTTGTTATGTTACAGACTTGTGTACAGGACTCGGTTTGCTCCGTTTCTTGTGCTGAATTAAAGAACTATATTCACTTGGGCCTTCAGAGAGTTACCAGCGCATGTCGCATACTCAAGATGTTTAGTTCCTGGGAATTCACACAGTTTTTGCAGAGAAACATGCATTTCTGTGGTTTAAACTCAAAACAGCTGAGATGGGGAATGTGATCATTTGGACTTTGGAACTTCCAAAGTTTAACATAAATAGCTTTTGGCTGCTTTAGTTGTGTTCAAGATGTCTCTAAAATGCCCTAATTCTTTTGTTTGTGCTTAGCCAGTCCAGTAGTTTTTGAGAAAAGAAAAAAAAAGAACCATGATAATTTCTCCATTGTGAGATTACTTTTAAGATTTACACCATTTGAAGTTTCTTTGATAGTAAGCACATTTGAATACTTTGGTTGGCTTGATGATATAAATGTATATTTGCACCTATATTAAAAAATGTATAATTGAGTAGCAAGCTGATCTAAATAGGAAAGACCTCTCAATATGGAATTTCTAGAAAGGATTTGAAACTTGTTTGATCTACATCTGAAATAGTACGAGATTTGTATTGCTTTACTATGGAACTGATAGTTTGAAGGGTTGTTTTTGAATTTTTTACCAATTTTAGGTAACAATGGACATTACAAGTGAGAGCGCAGATGACATTTCAAGGCCTGCATCTAGCTCAAAACCCGGTTGTGGATCTTTGAATACGTCTATAGAGTTACTAGCACCAGAGCCACATTTGCAAAAGGTAATTCTCTCCTTCAGCAGGTTAGAAACTCTATGCCTAGTTCTTCATAAGAATGCTAAAAGGTAATATTCTGCTTTTTTAGCTTCATATGCAGTTCTGGGCTCTGCAGGTGTGCTAAGGGCTTATGTGAACGTTCATGATGTGATCTGCTCCTTATGCAGCAATGGAGTAATTTTTAATTTCATTTTGGTGAATCTGTGTTACTTTTATATTTGCCACAAAAAGGGTAACCTGAAAAACTTGGTTGTCTTCCTTTTTATATTTAATCGTATTATTAAATAAATTGTGTTTTAAGATAAAAACATTTGAAATTCTGTCAGTAATACGTAAATGCACAGCTATAGGTTGTTAATGCATGAGCAGTCTGTGAATAACTTCACTTTCATCCCATTTGTGCTTTTAAATTTAAATTGGAAAGATTAAAAGAAATCATTTGAGCAATACTCACAAGTTGAATTTTTGACTACAGAGTTCTCTCTGGGTATTTTTGGGTTAAGTTTAAAAACCAATTCATACTATTCTAAGAAATAGCTCTAGGAATTTAGCAAAGTCTGTTGGAAGTAGGTGTTCATCCATCCTCTGAGAAAATTAGTATTGGGGATTAACTTAATTTTGGGGATGGGATATGAGATAAATTTGTTGGGATATAGGAACTAGGACTTGGGAATTGGAGATTTAGATTGATTTACTTAGCTTAGTCCAATTGTGTTGTACCTCTGCTCACTTGTCTGTAGAATGGGATCATAGTTAGATGCTTCACAGAAATATTAAAATATTTTTTTATAGATTCACAGTCGGGTATTGACGTTAACAGCAGATAACTTTGAATCCAAGTTCTGATCTAAACTTACCAGCTATCGGATGGAAATTGTAATCTCTTGAGAGTGATGAATTAAGCATGACCTTTTCAGCCTTTCTTTGTAGTATGAGCAAGAGATTGGGATGCTTCATGTTGCAGAGCACTCACAGTGTCTGGAAATGGATGAGATTGTTTTACACACAGACTCATGTGTGGTTGTCTGTGTAATAATTATTTGTAATTAATTGTAATAATTTCCTAGCGTAGCAGTCTGTGGAATGATGAGCTTGAGAATCAAAGTGATAACAGGAACTGAGCTCTGTGTCAGACTTGAAAAGGGTTCTTTTATTTAAGAAGTACACTTAAATATTGTGCAGAATTGTTGTTGGCCTTTGTGATAGCATGTGAGTATTGTGATTACCCAAAATCTTCTCCCAAAATATTTCTGTCTTTATGGTTGTAATAATTTCCATTTCATAGGTTGATTTACTTGTCAGTGTGACTGATGGTTATCAGAGAGGCAGCCTAGAAGATTGCTGTCCAGCAGAAAACAAAAGAGAGAAATCTGATGTCCAGGCAGTAAGAACAGATCAGCAAACCGCAGTGGAGAGTACAACCTTCTCTCTTCAGAAATGTATACAGAACCCCAACGAATTGTCAGGTGCGGAAATGACTAACACTTTCTTGTGTTGGGACTAGACTAAATATGAGGTTTGTATAGTTTGGGTAAAATTCTATTGGTGGAAGGAAAAGAGCTTGCAAATAGGTATCATTCTAGAAAAGAAGGTGTCAAAATCTATACCTTCACTTCTCTTCACTATTTGGAATCCATCTTTGGAAGAAATGGGTTATTACTGCCAGTAAGGTACAGCATATCTTTTGTGGCCTCGTAAGCTGTGGTCTGCACCTTGGTGATGACCTAAAAGATTGGGAGAAAGCAGTGGGTTGACCCAGGCTGGATGCCAGGCACCCACCAAAGTGGCTCTCTCAATCCCCTCTGCAACTGGACAGAAGAGAGAAAATATAACAGAGGGTTCATGGATTGAGATAAGGTCCAAGAGAGAGATCACTCACCAGATACCATCATGGGCAAAACAGACTCGAAATGAGCATATTAACTGAATTTATTAGTAACAAAGTCAGAGCAAGATGAGAAGTAAAATAAATCTTAAAAGCACCTTCCTTCCACCCCTCCCTCCTTCCCACACTCTACCTTCTCCCCTCCACTGGCACAGGGAATGGGGGTTACAGTCAGTTTGTCACAGGTTGTGATGCTGCTGGTCAGGAATGAGTCTTTCTGTGCTCCACCGTGGGGTCCCTCCCATGGGAGACAGTCCTCCATGAACTTCTCTAACATGAGTCCAACCCATGGGCAACCATTCTCCATGAACTGCTGTAACTTTTGCATGGGTCACTTTTCCATGGGGTGCAGTCCTTCAGGCACAGGCTGTTCCAGCGTGGGTCCCCCACAGGGCCACGAGTCCTACCAGGACCCTGCTCCAGCATGGGCCTTCCATTGGTTCACAACCTCCTTTGGGCACCCACCAGCCCTGGTCTCCTCCATGGGCTGCAGGTGGATCTCTGCTCACCCATTGCCCCCATGGGCTGCAGGGGAACAGCTGCTCCACCGTGATCTGCACAATGGGCTACAGGGGAACCTCAGCTCTGGCACCTGGAGCACCTTCTCCCCTCCTTCTCCATTGACCTTGGTGTCTGCAGAGCTGTTCCTCTCACAAGTTCTCACTCTGCTGTTCTCTGGCCGCAGGTACATCTGCGCTTTAACTTTTTTTCCTTCTTAAATATGTTATCCCAGAGGCATTACTGTCATTCTGATTGGCTCGGCCTTGTCCGGCAGCGGGTGTGTCCTGGAGCCGGCTAACATTGGCTCTGCCAGACATGGTGGAAGCTTCTGGCAGCTTCTCACAGAAACCACCCCTGAAGCACCCCCCGCCCCCAAACTCTGGCCATGCAAACCAAATACAGTGTGTTCCATGGAACCATGCTAGAAAGTGTATTCATTAAGGTGTTTTTATCAAACGTCTCACAGAGATCATGATCATTTGTTAGAAACTGTGTATCCTAACCTGTCCAAACAATTGGGTTTATGGTTATAAGTTATAGTATTTAAAACTGAATATTGTTAATACTAATAAAATACTTTGAATATAAGTATGCAATGTGTAATTTTAGTTAAAGCACTTGCAGCAGTGCTTTGGATGGCATTCTTCTCATTCTGTAAATGGTAATGAATTAACTTTCTGGAGCTTCTGACTATTGAAAAATAGAGATGCAAAGGCCAGTATTTGAAGCAGAAGTTTGGATACCTTCTTCAAATTTAGTTAAGAATTGGGGCCAAAAGAAATCCCTTGATTCCTGCAACTGCATTTAACATGAGTCCTGGCGTACTAGTCCATACCATTTTTTAAACTAATCCCTGCAGAGGCTCTGTGGGGATCCTTAGCTCACAAAAATGGATCTGGGTTATTGTGAAAGGCTTTTGCCTGTGTTTTTCAGGATATAGCTCTAATTCAGATTGTGAAGACATTGAAACATGGACTTTGAAATTCTGTGAACCTTTCCAAGGAAAACCAAGTACTGCAAAATCAGGTATTGCTTTTCAGGTGTATAAACTGAACAGTTTAATAGAACTTTTTCATTTTCCTTTTCTTATTAATGCTCCTAGGAGAGTTTGGGACTCAAGTGTATTTGTGTGTCTATTATGTAGTTATAAAAAAATACTACAAATTGAAAACATATATACATTGTGATATTCAAGAGGTGTTGGATGAATTCTTTGTTTAAAGATTGTTTTATTAATGGATATGCACTTTCTTTAATGTTATGATATAATTTAGTTTTACCTGCATTTGGTCAGGCAGAATCCAGGGGTGATTCTTTCCAGTGCAACAGTGCATGATACTTTTTTCTTCAGAACAGAAATTGGATAGAATTTAACCTCAAAACTTAACCCAGTCATTTAAACCCATCTGCTGGGTTTAGGCCAGTTGAAATAAGAGCTTTTTTTTTACCGTCTGTCCTTGGAGTTTCCCTGGAGCTCACTTAGATTTTTATAGCTTTTATAGCTTTCCCCTTGTTTTATCACTCATCTATTTTATGGCATAAAGTAGACCAATGCATTACAATAAATGCTTGGATCAATGACCTCTAAGATTAGAGAATGAAAGAAAGTATTGAAGGACTCCAAAATTTGGAAGTCTGTGGGATAGGGACGGTGCTACAAGTGTTCTACTTGTGATGTGGAAACTAAGTTTGACCAGGAAAGAGGACATGGCATGAGGATGCTATAGGAAGGGGAGAAGCTGAAAGTGATCAGAAATTGTGGTCTGCATATTTAGGAAAGAAAAAGAGACAGTACAGAAATCTACTTTAATTAAATAATGGTAGTTTTCATAATGTTTCATAATTTCTATTTTTCATAGCAACATTATCAGAATCTGGTTTGTCTGAGATATAAGACTGAAACTTCTGTAACATTTAAAGGTAGAGATATTAGAAGGTCTCAACCCCAGAGTTATTAATTTCAGCATATGTTCTACTTGTCAGGTTGAAGACATTCTTTTTATTTTTAAGCTTACTTTGTGATTTTTGCTGATACTGTGGAGATGTTGTCAGTCTTCCAGTATAATTTTGAATCAAATCACTTGCCCAAAATGGGTGTGTCTTCCTCTCCCACACCTCCATATCCAACTGCTATAGCTCAGAGGTTGATTCAGCATTCTGTTGCAAAGACTTCTGTATTTTTCCCTGCTACAAACAGGTTTAGAAGTTAACATGGTATATGTGCTTGACAGTAGTTGTACTCTTGTCTATTGTTGTTAACAAATTACTTGTTGTGCTTTTTAGTGTTTGTTTGGTTTTTTTTTAAGTTGACATGCTTCAAGCTAACATTAGTTTTAAATATATTCTACAGCAAACTTGAAATGTTCTGAAGACACAGATATAGATCCTCAGATTCAAGCAGCTATAAAGAAAATGAATAAACTTGACACAATACTTGAAAAGCAACATCTTAAGGAGAAAGCAATTAAAAAACAAGGCAAAGAAATGAGGGCAGTGCTCTGGGAAGAACTTCAGGTTAGGAGTGTTCTGCTTATTTTGTGAATGCTGAATTTTAGACTTATAGAATTATATTTCACAGAAGCATTATTTTAATAATTAACTCACAGTTGGCTGATTAAAGTGAAGAAATGAATTTTAAAAAGCAACATTGGATAGGTTTTAATATATATTGGCTAGGCAGGCTTTGAAAAAAGACCATGGTCCTTAAAAATTGATAAGACTGATTGTCAAATATACAGCTGTGTAGGTGTGGTCTACTAGCATAGTATTATGCTTCAGTTCACCACTTGCAGGTATGATAAGCTGTGACAAGAGGTAGTGTCTGTGAACCCAGGATGTGAAGCGTTTATTCTGCTCTAGTATGACCATTCTTAAGCCCATCTATTTCAGTACTGTCTGTTGTTGAAGAAATATAGATGCCCCCTGAAAAAGGCATAAGAATGTTACAGCACAAATTCCTTCACACTATTCCTACTCTCACCTCTAGCAATTAAATGCCACTTTAAGCCTTAAGTTAGTATTTCTTCTGAGGTTAAGTATTGTATATTTTGCATGAATACAAATGTGAGTTGCTAAAAAGACATGACTGGTTTGACTGCATCTCATAATTTCATTGGATTTGGATTTGGGGCCACATATACGTTACAGAACTTCTTTGACTTGTGAAATGTGTCTCCAAATAACAGAGGCTTTAAAGTTCCCCTGTACTTTTATCAGAAATTCAGATGTTCAGATAACCTCAAGAAGAAAATAAAGTAGTAAGTAAATGTTGCCACTGAACAAGGAATTTTTAATAGGGTCTGAAGTTCATTAGATTTGGTAAGCAGATGTGTTTCACTTTAAAGAATTTACTTTAAATATGTACATGTATCTATATATTTACACTTTATTCCTTTTGAATAGTCTATCAGAACCAGAGGAGGCCACGAGGAGATAGAAAACACAAACCTTTTTTTAGCTTTGTTCTCACCGTGGCAGGATACAACTGGTAAGTAAAAGGAAATAAATACCCTTATATAATTATCCTATATTTTGATTACTGTTCATATTTTTGTTGGATATGAGAAAAGTAAATCTTTCAAACCTTTACAATAGAATAATATTTGCATGAAAAAAGTGTATAAATGGAATATTTGAAAAATCAGCTGACATAATTTTTGCATTAACACAAATGTAGAAATTGTACTTTACCATTAACTTTGCTTATAGAAACTACATTTTTTTAAAGAACTGGATATTCTAGAAGGGTGAAAGTCCAACAAAAGTAAAGACTGCATTTTTCAAGTTATTGGCAAACACATGATTTTTTGCAGGAGGAGGGAGAACAAAACCAGACCGAATTTGTTAAGAATATACCATGTCAATTCTTCACAAGAATGGTTTTTAAAAAATTGCTGTTTGAATAATCTGTGTGGGTGCTGGAGTTCTCAGAGACATGTCAATCATGTGCACATTTTGCGTCCCATCCTTCTTCTGTATACCTTTGGTGAAAGGGTTTCTTGGCTGAAAGGAAGCAGAATTTTGGTTCATCCTGTCTTTTTCCTTGTTGGGGAGAGAACAAAGATTTGAGCTCTGAATGGTTATAAATGAGCAGAAGTCTCAGCTTGAATGTTGGATGTACATGCATAAAAATGGTAGCAATATGTAATTAAAACATTTCAGCAAAACTTACTATTGCAAGTAACCTGGTTTTATTTCTATGCTAATATTTGGGTTATTAAGGGAACTAAACAGAATTTGATACAGGTGATATTTAGAAAGTCTCCAGTAGATGTCAGGATATATTAAAAAAACAGTAGACAAGAAAGACTGCTAACAAACCTCCTTTTTTTCAAAGGTTACTCCTGCATCATATGTTTTCTGGTGTACTTTACTGACAAAACTCTGCATAGTTTAGATTTATATTTTTCCTCTAGCTTGATCTTTATCTTAACTTTTTGTAATATGCTAGTACCTTACTTTTAAGGTCTTATTTATTTATGTATGTATTTATTTATTTAAATGAGTGCCCTCATAGCTGCATTTGTTGATACTGCAATGGAACGCAGTTCATATATTTTGCTTTTCAGAACTTGAATTTGATGGAGCTTTATTAAGTAAATTACATAGGGGAGCTATTTAATGATAGCTTTTAATGTGGCTGTGAAATCAAACACAAGTTCCAGGTATAAAACTGTTGATAACTTAAGTGTCCCAGCCTGTCAGGGACAACAAAACCCTCTGGCACACTCACAGCAGAAATGTAAATCAGAAGTTAATTAAATGGCCTTAAATTCATTACCCAGTGGTCTGTATATCAAAATCGTACTTTTGAGTCCATTGCACTTCCTAATACTGGATATTGTTTGTTTTTTTCCTTGTGAAAAACACGTAATTCAAATGGTTCTTTGCAATATGAGTTCTTTTCTGTAAGTGCCGGGTGTATAGACTACAAGTTACTGCTATATTTCTAGTTGATACATGTCAATACTATGATTTCTTTTCTTTGTGTGGCTGAAACAAGTAGGGTGCTGTTTTCTAGACTATACCCTTGACCTAAACCACTTGGAAGTCTAATAATTCATGCATAGGCAGACACCAGCTGTGAAAACCTGGATACTTCATTTTCATTCAGATTTCTAGATGATTCGCCACATGGTGTCTGCAGAGGCATTTGAACTTCAGGGCCTTGGGCTATGGCTTTGAGAATGTGATTAATTGTCCTCTATGGGCAGTAGTTGTTAAAAACAAAAGTATGAAACAGCATACTTATTCATGAGTCACATCTTACACTTTCCCCCTTCTTTATTTCTTGAGAAGTAAGGTGTTTATGTAATTTATCCAAGTGAATTTCTTTAACTTTCATGTGTGAGATATTATAGCACGATACACATGAAGCTAGATCTTCTTTAGATGCACTTCAATTAAATTTTACTGAAAAAATTCCTTGCAGATCCCTCCCATACTAAAGAAAATGAAATATGTACTTCAGTAATTCACACACAAATGAATCCAGAAGCTTATGATTGTCATCAAACCCAACGAAGCAAGGGTAAGCTTTATTAATTGTACAGTTTGTATTTTTGGATATGACAAAACAACATGCAGTGGGTGGGTAATGAAGACTCGGCCTTTGTGGATAGGCCAATGAAATGGTAAAAAGCAAGGTTGCTTACTGGAATGGCAGTAGTTCTGACTTTTTTTGCAAATGATAAAAGAGAATAGTTTTGTGACTTATCTAAAACATTTTACTCAACATGCTAAGAAAATTGTTACTTTTGGGTTTATAAAACCATTTGCCTTTCATTTCAAAATGAAAAGGTGTGCAACTGATATATGCTAAAATGTATCATTGGTTCTTCATGGAAATTCTTTAAAATATTCTCTTTACTGTTACTGTAGGGTATCATAACTTTAATTAGTAGATTTATATTCAAGAAACCATATAAAAATGATGAGTGGTGCTGTATATAGTTGCAACTATTCTGTTTTGGTTTTTTTTTCAGCAGAAATTGTATGGATTTGTGACAAATATAAATCTTCAGACAACTTATTTAATATTTTGTTATGCTGATTATTGTAAAGTCTGCATTGTTTTTATGGATTAAGTACTTTCTGGCAAAACTCAAACACCTGCTGATTCTTTTAGAGATCACTTGTTAACGTGCACTGTATAGACATTTAAAATGCTGGTAGTAGCGTAGTGTGTCCAACACTTTAAAATAAATGGAATTGCACCTTTATGCCTCTGTTGTTTCCCTATTTGAAATTCGAATTTGCATGGTTGAGTAACTTTTCACATGTGTTGTGACATATGAAAAATAGCTTTGGCTGCCATTGCTATCACCTGCAATTGTTTATTTCTTTGTCATCTACCATTCTATGTAAACAGAAGGACTCTATCTTCCTGGTGACTGGCTAAGATGACAAGGACATAATAAACGTGCGTTCCTCAAGGCTGAACCATTGATGGCATCAAAATCTCTGCAGTTTGTAGAATGTGACTGCATGTTTTAGGTTTTGAACATGGACCTCATTTTATCACTTAGTCCACCAATATGCAGCCTTAACGTTGTGGGCTGGAGCAGTGCTTTGCTTTTCATTTCTCTCTATTCCTATCATGTGTCTTCATTCTTCCCTTAAAATGAAACTTGACCCTGAGCTTCCACCTTCAAGGTTTCTGAGTTGTGCTGGAGTGCCACTGAATAGCAACATAGGTTTCATTACCAATATTCAGGATAGCACTGACTTCTCAAGCTTCCAGTACACAGGGGTGGTTGGGAGTTGCGATCTCTTGCTCTATTTTGAGGTGTTCTACATGCTCCTGATTTGGGAACATGTGAAGCAGAGATCGCTTACAGCTTGTGGGCAATACATTGCTTAAATGACTTTTGCTATTCCTTCTGGAGACTCATAATGTGGTATCTGAATAGCTAAGGCTTGCTGTTTTGGTTGCTTTTGGATTTCTGTGTCACAGCTGTCATAAAGGCAGACCCTAAGAGGAGCTTAACTTGGGAAGAAGAATGTATGCATTAGTTTGATATTATTGCTTCAGCAGTCTCATTGAGATTGGTACCAAATCTTTGAAATTTGAACCAAATCTACCGAAACTCATATGCAAAATTTGTTGAGCTGCAATCTCTCTTTTACTTACCCATGTCAATCTTCAGTGTTTTCTTTGTCTCAGTGATCCTGTCTGTCCATTCTTTACTTGAATGTTCTGAGATGTTCTGTATGTAGTTCCCTCTCAAAAATGCTATCTACAGTAAGAGAAAGATATAGTTTAAAAGTAATGTATATCTTGCTGTTATGTTGGTGTTTGGTGTGTTCTGCTTATTTCAGAATATGACATCTCTTGTTTATATTGATTGGTAAGTTCTTTTATGATCCAGTTTCTTAACAGATTCAAGGTGTTGCCTGGTAATGTTAAAGTTTGGGATGCTTTCAGTAAACAGTTGTGCATTTGAACTGTGACAGGTTTTCTTGGTCAGATCCAACACTTCAGTCCTTTAAGGTTTTTGTGTAAAAGGATGCATGGAATTTATTTCATATCTTTGAGAGTTTGCTTTCAATCTTTTCACTGTGAAAAAAATCTATTTCCGTGTAAACTTCCATAGCCTGTCTTCTATTATCTAACATGTCAAATTTGGTTTTTTGAAGGCAAAGAGCCGACCCATTTTTCAAATCTCTACTTTCCAGAAAAGCAAAAATGCCATGACTAATTTTGAAGTAGTTCTTGAGATTTAGAAGTTGGTTCTATTTGCTTAGGCTTGTTATTTAATGTGATGAATATTTGCTGTTCATAAAGGAATTGTTATTTTAAGCCTCGTAAAAGTCTCTGAAAAACAGAATACATGCCCACGTTTTTGTGATGGATAGAACCCATTGTTATTAGAATATCATGTGTCTGTTTAATAGATTTACAGCTCTATGATGAGTTTTATTTTTTAACAAAATTTGTTTTATAAGCTGTTATAATAATATCAACTATATCATCTGTTTTTCAGCTGTTTTATTTAGAAAAATGTACTTGATATGTCTCCAAATAGTTCTGTGGTTTTCAAAAAATTATTGTCTGTTTTTTTCCTGATGAGAAAACTGCAGTGATGATAGGGTTTGAAGGAATGCCGTGGCTTTTAAGGCTACCATGTTCAACATTTTTGAGGTCAGAAATCCAAAAGTATTTTAGCCTTTATAACATTGAATGATCTCATATCATAAAAAGTTAAAAATGAAAATAGATTTTGACAATAGCTATGTTTTAAATATAACCATATTGTTTATGTAAATAATGAAAACACTGTACAAAAAGTTTGTCTATAAACTTTATATGTTTGCTAAAAATTTAAATGGGATTGCTGTTATTACAGCTCTTACTGAACCAGAATAGGAATGATTATAACTTAGAAACTTTTCTTCCTCAAACTTCAGATTATCCAAGTGAATTAGAAACAGAATTAGAAAAAACAGCAGAGAAAATACGTAGCAAAAATAAAAGCAACCAGGATTTCATTAAAAAGAACATTGAGGTAAGCATTAAAGTGTCAAATCATTTACATTTTGTTAAATGTTAGCTAAATATTGGTCTATAAGTACTTCTGGAGACAGTGTTTTTAAATCAGGAACATTAAAAGCTAATTAGACATAAATTAAAAACCTTTCTCTTAGAACTGTTATTTATGGCAGAGTACTATATAAGGTAGATCTCATCTTGGATGATCATATTGGTGAGGATAATAATGCTTCCATGTATTTGCTAAAGAGTACTGGAAACTGAATTGTTCTGTTTGTGCCTGTCCATAGCTTGTTTTAAGGACAAATATTTCCTAAGACTTATATTTACTGTTAAGTTAAAGGAAGATGTCCTTATTCATAGATAAGGAATAGATATACAGATTGTTCATGTGCTGGGTTAGGAACTGGTTGGAGGGCCAGGCCCAGAGAGTGCTGGTGAACAGTGCTGCGTCCAGTCACCAGTGGTGTCCCCCAGGGATCAGTGTTGGGCCCAGTCCTGTTTAATATCTTTATCAATGATTTAGATGAGGGGATTGAGTCCACCATCACCAAATTTGCAGATGACACTAAGCTGGGGGGGAGTGTCGATCAGATGGAAGGCAGGAGGGCTCTGCAAAGGGACCTGGACAGACTGGAGAGTTGGGCTGATTTCAGCGGGATGAGGTTCAACAAGGCCAAGTGCCGGGTCCTGCACTTTGG